>NC_074688.1:17737216-18037216 GCF_029448725.1 Salvelinus fontinalis | reverse complement strand
TTTGTGAAATAGCAGTTACAAATAGAATATCAAAGTGGATGGATGTCAGAAATAGAGGAAAGCCAAGACTAAAAACAAACAAATATTGTAAAATAGATTGTGTCTGTAAAATATGTATAATATGTATAAACTGAAGGTAGAAGCCTAAGTGTTATTGTTTATTAGTTTACTCCAATTGGGGAAGGAGTGGTAGGGTTTGTGGGGAATATTAAAGGTATATTTAAAAAAAAGTGTGGATATGTACAGTTGAAGTCGGAAGTTTACATACACCTTAGCCAAACACATTTAAACTCAGTTTTCACAATTCCTGACATTTAATCCTAGTAAAAATTCACTGTCTTAGGTCAGTTAGGATCACCACTTTATTTTAAGAATGTGAAATGTCAGAATAATAGTAGAGAGAAGTTCACATACACCCAATTAGTATTTGGTAGCATTGCCTTTAAATTGTTTAACTTGGGTCAAACGTTTCGGGTAGCCTTCCACAAGCGTCCCACAATAAGTTGGGTGAATTTTGGCCCATTCCTCCTGACAGAGCTGGTGTAACTGAGTCAGGTTTGTAGGCCTCCTTGCCCGCACACGCTTTTTCAGTTCTGCGCACACATTTTCTATAGGATCAAGGTCAGGGCTTTGTGATGGCCACTCCAAAACCTTGACTTTTTTGTCCTTAAGCCATTTTGCCACAACTTTGGAAGTATGCTTGGGGTCATTGTCCATTTGGAAGACCCATTTGTGACCAAGCTTTAACTTCCTGACTGATGTCTTGAGAAGTTGCTTCAATATATCCACATAATTTTCCTCCCTCATGATGCCATCTATTTTGTGAAGTGCACCAATCCCTCCTGCAGCAAAGCACCCCCACAACATGATGCTGCCACCCCGTGCTTCACAGTTGGGATGGTGTTCTTCGGCTTGCAAGCATCCCCCTTTTTCCTCCAAACATAAAGATGGTCATTATGGCCAAACAGTTCTATTTTTGTTTCATCAGACCAGAGGGCATTTCTCCAAAAAGTACAATCTTTGTCCCCATGTGCAGTTGCAAACCGTAGTCTGGCTTTTTTATTGCGGTTTTGGAGCAGTGGCTTCTTCCTTGCTGAGTGGCCTTTCAAGTTATGTTAATATAGGACTCGTTTTACTGTGGATATAGATACTTTTGTACCTGTTTCCTTTGCTGTTTTTTCTGGGATTGATTTGTACTTTCGCACCAAAGTGCGTTCATCTCTAGGAGACAGAACGCGTCTCCTTCCTGAGCGGTATGACGGCTGCGTGGTCCCATGTTGTTTATACTTGCGTACTATTGTTTGTAGAGAGGAACGTTGTACCTTCAGGCGTTTGGAAATTGCTCCCAAGGATGAATCAGACTTGTGGAGGTCTAGAAAATGCTGAAGTCTTGGCTGATTTCTTTTCCCATGATGTCAAGCAAAGAGGCACTGAGTTTGAAGGTAGGCTTTAAAATACATCCACAGGTACACCTCCAATTGACTCAAATTATGTCAATTAGCCTACCAGAAGCTTCTAATGCCATGACATTGTTTAATGGCACAGTCAACTTAGTGTATGTAAACTTATGACCCACTAGAATTGTGATACAGTGAGTTATAAGTGAAATAATCTGTCTGTAAACAATTGTTGGAAAAATTACTTGTGTCATGCCAAAACTATAGTTTGTTAACAAGAAATTTGTGGAGTGGTTGAAAACTAGTTTTAATGACTCCAACCTAAGTGTATGGAAACTTCTGACTTTAACTGTATGTAATGTATATGTGTATGTGTATATGAATAAAAGTTTATGTATATATATATTTGTATATGGGTATGTGTATGTATTTAGATATATATTTACCCCAAAAATATATGGGGGTGATTCTCACGAAATCTTGGTTTCAAAGATTTCAAACAACTCTTTAAAAAGATAATAACAAGGTCTGAAGTGTTTGTGAGCGTTCATTTAAAAACATTTACTGACAATTTAACACCTTTTTGAACATATTTTCCAAAACAAGTCCTTAAAAATCTGATTACCGCAACTGTCTGAAAACGTCAAGACCATTAGGAAAGCTAATACATTTTCAATTGTTTTAAAAATTGATTACTAACAGGCATGCACAGTTACTTGAAAATGCTGAAATAATATATATTTTTTAATTGACATTGTTATTTTATTTTGACTGATTTCTCTCATTACCCCAACACCTTCCGCAATCTACAACCTAATATTTTTGATATTTCATTGAAACCTGACATATTTTCAAAATTATGTGGCAAACCTGAAATAACATAACGTAGAGATTCTGCACATGCATTTAAAAGCAAACTACTATATTTCCATTCATTAAATTAACATTAAATGAACCGCTGTTGCGGTAATGATATATAGGTTTGATAATGATAATAAGTATACTAAGACTGAGGTATGGTTAAAAACATTACATTTAATGTAGAAAATAAATGAGATAATATTGGCACAATCATGAATTAAAGTTCAATCAATTTAATTTTGCAGTGCTTAAAAGTACACAAAATACATAGGCTAAAAACAGAGAACACATAAAAAGAACACATACAAAAACATTAGAACAGTACTAAACAGGACAACATTAGAACATATTCTAAAAACACGTAAACAATTTTACCACGGCACTGACAAATGATGCCCTTACCATACTGTGCACACCATACACTTCTAATTCATGGAAATAGTCCAGTTGAGTTGGGAGCAGGTACTACTTTTCCCCCCAATGTTGATTTGTTGTGTCTCATACACATTAGTTTCTAAACTTCAAAACGATTGTGAATTAATTACTTTGGCAAGGTAGCTGTGGTACAAGCAGGATAATGCACTAGTAGAAAATCAGTTAATCGCACTCCAGGGGGTTAGATGGCCCTCCGCTTCACGGTAATGAGATCATCTTGGAGGTAGCGTGCACATGGCCGCTGTATGGCGGTAACCATCACAGTCTAGTTCTAGCACCCCTGCTACCCTCTCTATCCCCTTCCAATTCCAGGTTTTTACACATGTTTGTTTGTATACTTTGCCCAGAACTCAGGCAACACACAGAAGTGTCGAGCTGAGGATGTGGCAGGTTGTGGCTCTGGGATGATGGCTTTTATGTCGTCAAAGTAGTACCATACTTTTTCTCCCTCAAATCTGATGGATGGAATTACAAATGTGTTCGCTCCAGCACAACTCATAGTGTCAACCTCATATTGACAATTTCTAATCTGGAAAGAAAGTAAAACAAAAAAAGATTTAATAGGACTCAGCATGTATCATCAACAACATGACATGTCTATACCACCAAATATTTGTACATACCTGTGTGATTGTGCCAGGGAACAGTTCTCCGTCATATTATACGAGGACCCACTTTCCCACTTCCAAAACTGGCTCAGCATTCTCCTTTTCTGACTCCACATTGTCTCAGAAGTCAAATTCTTTTGAACTGAAGCATCCACAGGCATAATCACAAAAGCAGGACACTTTAAGTGACCATTATGCTGTTGTTGGTATTAGAAATATTAAGGTTCCTAAGACAAACCCACATTTTATTCGTAAGAGAAATTTGAAGTGTTTTAATGAGCAGGCTTTCTTTCATGATTTGATTTATTTTGACTGGAGCAAGATTGAGTTTATCCCTGATGTGGAAACTGCCTGGAAATTCTTTCATTATGTTTTTTCCAAATAGTAAACAGACATGCCCCATTCCGCAGGTTCAGGGTTAAAGGGTGGGATAATCCATGGTTTTCTTCTGAGTTGTCGTGTATTATTCACGAACGTAATCTAGCCTGGGCTAAAGCAAGGAAATCATGTTCTGATGCTGATTGGCTTATTTTTAGGCAGTTACGAAATAAGTGTTATTTTCTTCTCAGGAAGGCCAAGTCTGAATAGTTTATATCTGTTACCACTGATAACCTGAATGACCCTAGAAAGTTTTGGAAGGCTATTAAGTCTATGTCTGGAAACAGTGATGTTAATGAATTACCGTCATGTGTATTGAAGGACTTTGTTGCTGTATATGACAAAACTGAAATGCTGAATTGTTTCAATGAGCACTTTGTATCATCTGGTAAGCTGTTTGATTCAGTGTCCTCTGTCTTTGTACAACCCTGTGTGGTTGAACCAGTGAGAGCTGGTCAAACATTTAGCTTTTCGCCATTCTCAGTGCAGGTGGTACAGAAAGCCTTGAAATACTTAGATCAGAGAAACCCTGCAGGTCCTGATCTTTTGGAGCCCTGCTTTTTAAATCTGGCAGCTGATTTCATAGCTGAACCACTTACATATCTGTTCAATCTAACCTTGGAATGTAATGACATTCCAAAGATCTGGAAATCAGCATTTGTACCACCACCTATAAAAGAGGGATATCCAACTCTTTTAAATAATTGTTGGCCAATCTTAAAGCTGTCACCCCTGGTGAAATTACTTTGAAGCCCTTGTGAGTGAACAGCTAAAAGAGTTTTTATTTACTAACTCTATTTTATAAATGTACCAATCGGGCTTCAGGAAGAAGCATAGCACAATTACAGCAGCCATGAAGGTTTTAAATGATATCACTGAAGCCCTTGACAAAAAACAGCACTGTGTCTCACTTTTTATTGACCTCTCTAAGGCTTTTGATACAGTTGATCATGCTATACTAAGGCAGAGATTGTCGAGTGTAGGTCTTTCGGATCATGCAGTTGCATAGCCTCCTAACTATCTGTCTGATAGAACTCAGTGCACTCAATTTGATGGGCTCAGGTCTGTTAAATTGTCTGTTTGTAATGGTGTGCCCCAAGGCTCTGTACTTGGTCCTCTCTTATTCACTATTTATATAAATAATTTAGACAAAAATGTCCAAAATGCACAACTTCATTTTTATGCTGATGATACTGTTATTTACTGTTGTGCCTCGTCTCTTACAAAAGCATTCCAGAACTTGCAAACTGCTTTTTATACTGTTCAACATACCTTGTGTCAATTGAAGCTTATCCTCAATACTGACAAAACTAAACTAATAGTGTTTTCTAAATCAAGAAATAGACCTCTGAACCTTTCACCTGTCAGTGCAATGAGATTGAGGTTGTAACCTCATATAAATATCTTGGAATTTTAATTGATGACGGTCTGTCTTTTAAATTGCATATTCAACAACTTACAAAAAAATTGAAGCTGAAATTGGGATTTGATTTTAGGAATAAGGCCTGTTTTTCTTTTGAAGCCAGAAGGAGGCTAGTACATTTATGCCTTTACTAGACTATGGGGATATTTTATATGAATGCTTCCACTCAGTGTTTGAGATCAATTGACACCCTTTACCATGGCGCTTTGAAATTTATTTTAAACTGCAAAACCCTTACGCACCACTGTACTTTGTATACCAGGGTTGGCTGGCCTTCTCTAGTCACTCGTAGGCTCAGTCACTGGTATACTTTTATTTCCAAAGCCATTTTGGGTTTACTACCTTTTTATTTGGGCATTTTTATTGTTAAGAAATGTGGTGGGTACTCTCTTCGTTCGCTGGACTTTATCCCGCTAACTGTTCCAAATGTCCGAATTGAATTTGGTAAAAGGGCTTTTATGTACTCTGCGCCATCGTCTTGGAACGCCTTACAAAATGTTTTTAAACTGGAAGAACTTGTCCCGATTTGGTATTTTTTAAATCACTGATGAATGATCTTGAGACTGATTCCCTGACCTATCAATCTTTTTAATTTTCTGTTTTATGATTTTGTTATACTCTTGTGAATTCTATGGTTTTTATTAGATTACTTGTAGTTTTTCATGTTGTTTGTCTGTCATTTTGTAATGACTTGGTACTGCCTATCTTGGCCAGGACGCTCTTGAAAAAGAAATTTCAAATCTCAATGAGCCCTTCCTGGTTAAATAAAGGTTAAATAAATAAAATTTAAAAACTTATCGGTTGTGGATAAGGCCTGGTTTTGCCGATGTCAGCTTAAGGAGAAAATAATAATTTTAGGTGAAATTCAACTCAGACATTAAACTCAGACATACACATCATCCATTATTTGATATTAGTATAACATACTGAAAGCAAAAATATGTCACAAGTAGAGAATGATGCTCAAGGCTTAATATGATGCAACATCTAATGCTTGTATAAAGACAGAGAATAAAGACTTTTATTGAAGCACTGTTTTGCATCTTTACACTTTACACACATACTGACAAAACTTCTAGAATCCAACGATCCAATATCTTTCAATCTTAAACCATCTCTCTTTTAGAGTTTGTAGGATATTTCCTCCAGGAACCCAGGTAAGTATATACGTTTATCTCTTTTAGTAACACCCATTATACATTCATAGCATAAACAGTAATTAACTACATTTTAATACTCAATTTACTTCAGTTTTAAACCATCTCGTTTACAGTTTACAGAATATTCCCTCTAGGAACCCAGGTAAAATAAAGGTTGTTTTTTAACAGACATTCAGTTAAACACTCACCTGATGAATTCTCATCGTCCCAGGTACTGCCTTCAGGTACGGTGGTACGTACTAATTGCCACTTGTTTTGATGTCCTCCTGTTATTTTGAAGAGCCTCACAGATGAATTGAGATTCAGCTGTTCAAAGAGAGTGTTGGCATCTGGTATGCTAGTACCATAGGACACAACTATATCAGCCAGGTTTTCCACTCCACCAGGAGCACCCTTTCCATGGGACGCCTCCGTGAAATTCCATGTTACATGCTTAAATCCTCGCACGAACGGCACAGTTGAGGCTAGATAAAAGTTGGTTCTATTCCGATATTGAGATGTGGGCCCATCTGAGATGAAGTGGATGTTCCTGGCATTTGGATGCTCCTCTCGTATGCTCCTCAGTACTGGGTCAAGGTGAGCTCATGTGGCTGTGGCGTCATGCTGAAGATAGGCTGACAGCGATGCAAATGACTCCACCGAGATAGATAACTCCAGTATGGAGGGTTACCTGCTGGTTGCCACCTCCAAAGTGAGTTTCTTTAATTTCCCTGATGTATTTACAAGCATAGTTCTCACTGTAGTCTATGTGAACCACTACATCATTCTGGGTCTGGGTCTCTCTCAATCTCCTCAGTCTTTCAAACTGGTGCTTGATTAAATGTGTATGGAGAAGTTTGAGAGGTGGTCCTGTGTGAGGTCCACCAGCTTTTCAATGGAGGTATGCCACATCTCAAGAAACACAATCCTCACGTCCTTCTCTTCAGTGGACCCATCTTTGCATTTCTTTGTTATTGGTACAGATTTAGTGACCCGCTCCTCCCATACGAGGATGTTTCCTTTTGTTGAAGGATCCAGTGTTGTGTAAAATGTCTTATGCTTGCAATTGCTGCATGTCCTGTACATGCAGGACATGTCATCGTCACTACACACACTGGCCTGTACAGTGTCCCTTGGGGATGATGTTTCTATGACCCCAAGCTGGTGCAGCCTCTTTATCTTCAAGACAAAGTTTTCATGCGTTTTGCAGGCACATGTTTCTCTGTCTGTGACTCTTCGCTTGCCAATCCAAAATGGCTTAAGTTTAAAGAATTGAGCCTTGTCCGTTAAGGCTCTCTTACGGAATATCTGGCCATTTTTGAAAAAGATTTCATCTTGATGAAGGAAGCGGCTAATAAGTGTGCACATTAGTCTTCCAATGGGTACTATTTAATGAAGCTGCCAGTTGAGGACTTGTGAGGCGTCTATTTCTCAAACTAGACACTCTAATGTACTTGTCCTCTTGCTCAGTTGTGCACCGGGGCCTCCCACTCCTCTTTCTATTCTGGTTAGAGCCAGTTTGCGCTGTTCTGTAACGGGAGTAGTTCAAAGCATTGTACGAGATCTTCAGTTTCTTGGCAATTTCTCGAATGGATTAGCCTTCATTTCTAAGAACAAGAATAGACTGATGAGTTTCAGAAGAAAGTTCTTTGTTTCTAGCCATTTTGAGCCTGTAATCGAACCTACAAATGCTGATGCTCCAGAACCTCAACTCGTCTAAAGAAGGACAGTTTTATTGCTTCTTTAATCAGAACAACAGTTTTCAGCTGTGCTAACATAATTGCAAAATGGTTTTCTAATGATCGATTAGCCTTTTAAAATGATAAACTTGGATTAGCTAACACAACGTGCCAATGGAACACAGGAGTGATGGTTGCCCATGTAGATATTCCATAAAAAATCTGCCGTTTCCAGCTACAATAGTCATTTACTGTCACGTTCCTTACCTTATTTTCCTTTGATTAACTTTGTTTAGTTGGTCAGGACGTGAGCTGGGTGGGTAGTCTATGTTATGTGTTTCTATGTTGGGTTCAATGTGTTGCTTGATATGGTTCTCAATTAGGGGCAAGTGTTTGACGTTTCCTCTGATTGAGAACCATATTAAGGTAGGCTGTTCTCACTGTTTGTTTGTGGGTGATTGTCTTCCGTGTTTGTGTTTGTTACCACACGGGACTGTATCGTTTGTGCTAGTCTGTACCTGTTTCTTGCATTCTTCGTGTTTATGTAAGTTCTTATGTTCAGGTCGGTCTACGTCGTTTGTTATTTTGTAGTTATCCAAGTGTTCATCGTGTTTCGTATTGCTTTAATAAATCTTCATGTATTCATCAACCGCTGCGTTTTGGTCCGATCCCTACTCCTCCTCTTCAGACGAAGAGGAGGAAAGCAGCCGTTACATTTACAACATTAACAATGTCTACACTGTATTTCTGATCAATTTGATGTTATTTTAATGCACACATTTTTTGGGATTTTCTGTCAAAAACAAGGAAATTTCTAAGTGACTCCAAACTTTTGAACACTAGTGTATATATATTCCACATGATAAATATCCACACATCAATAACAGTCGATAAATGTGCTTCTCATAATAAATGGGTGATAATCAATGTCTGGACATACATCATCCGGAAAGTCTTTAGCTTATGTGACAGAGGACATAGGACAATCGTCACAGTGCCTAATGACCATGGTGCTATGGCAGCAGTGATGTCACTGTTTTTAACGCCGTGCTATAGCTCTGAAAAGTGGGTCAGATGTGTTGTTGTTCCTTGGGCAGGTCAGATATGCGTGCGTGCATGCATGTGTGTGTGTGTCTAAATGACAGAGTGAGTGAGTGATTGTGTGGAGGTGTGACAGAAGCACAAACTCACAACCCTTCACAAAGTAAAGACAGAAGTCAGATGGTGTGTGTGTGTGTGTGTGTGTGTGTGTGTGTGTGTGTGTGTGTGTGTGTGTGTGTGTGTGTGTGTGTGTGTGTGTGTGTGTGTGTGTGTGTGTGTGTGTGTGTGTGTGTGTGTAGTTAGAGCCCTGGACTGGTTACACAAATACAGTCAGGACAGGAACACACACAAACACACACGCACAAATGTAGAAACTCGTAAACACGCTCTCACAAATTTTCCATAAAGATTACAAACATTCACAGGCTATAGTGCAATATATTGCAATACACACACACGACACAGGCACACACAGGCACACACACACACACACACACACACACACACACACACACACACACACACACACACACACACACACACACACACACACACACACACACACACACACACACAACACAGACACACACAACACACACACACACAACACAAACACACACGCTTGGTCACACAAGCACAGGAGCAGAAACTCCTTAAAACGGTCTCACTCATTTTCAATAAAGATTACAAATATTCACAGGGTATGTAGTACAATAGGCTGCTACGCACACAAGCACACATGCACACCGTCCTCCACCCACTTCTAAGCTCTCTTCCTCTTCCCTCAACAACAAATCCTCTCCCCCTCACTCAATCTCTCCCACCTTCACACCCTTGTTCTCTAACCTTTGTCTCTCTCTTTCTCTCTATGCCCCACTGATGTCATCTCAGCACACTTAGTCGTTCTTCCTGTGTCCTCTGTGTGTTCCCCTGTGTTTGTTATGTAAGACCGCCACAGTCAGGCCATGTTGTGACTGTGAGCCACTTGGATGCTCTGTCTCTGGCTGTGTCTCATATGGCACCATGTTCTCTAAATAATGCACTACAGTAGTGCACTAAATAGGGAATACGGTGCCATTTGGAACATATCCTTGGTATCCTTCTGTGGCTCCTGACCCCTGACCTCCAAGCAATAGCACCAGCCAAGATACATTACATGCACTTCCATTATTCATATGCACTGTCTGTATGCTGGTCTTGATTGTGGTAATCTCTCGTGGACAGATTGTGCACAAACCGAAGAAAATCAATTAGCTGACCAAATTACACAAGTTAGTTCTGGAATATTAGAGTTGTAGAGCTCATTGAATATTCACAGCACTATAGAGTCTACACCTGTTCAACTCTCCATTCAGCATTTGCCTCCAAATATGGAATAATATTGCATAATATAACTAACTGGTAATGATGTCCCATTTCCAGTCATACCCAATCCTAGACCCAGGCACACAAGCAGGCAGACAGGCCGACACATAGTTGCTGTGGAACCAAGCACGCAATTAGAGCAGTGAGGAATGATACGAAATGGGAATATCTTATCTCATCACTGTAACTAACTCCGTCCTAGCCATCAGCCGTAAGATTCAGCTTAAATTGTCATTTTCAGCTCCCCATATCTCATTGAATACAATTCAATTATCTACATAGATGCAGCAGTGTGTGTGTGTGTGTGTGTGTGTGTGTGTGTGTGTGTGTGTGTGTGTGTGTGTGTGTGTGTGTGTGTGTGTGTGTGTGTGTGTGTGTGTGTGTGTGTGTGTGTGTGTGTGTGTGTGTGTGTGGCAGTGTGCAGAGAGAGAGAGAGTATAACTGGGAATAGTTTATGTGTTGATGGCATAGAAGGCTAGTCTCTCGTGACAGATTATTAGTGCATGGAACATTTGGTTCTGGGGTCTGAGATGAACAATGATATAGATCTCATCTCTACAAAAATGTTAAATAGGACTGGAAACATATCTCCGTAACTTCACTGTAACTAGCAGAGCAGAACTAACGGTGTAGAAGACTTCGGTTCCAAATTGCTTACCCTCTGTCAATGTGTTCAGATGAAATTCACTGTGACTATCGCAACGAGGTAACATCTCACTGTGAGCTCAGGCCCTGCCTTAAAACATGAGAGAGTGATCAAAAGTGACAAGACCTAGATTTGGTAAGGAGTGAAAAGAGAGCTTACAAGATTTTTATCTTAGCACTTTGAGCTCCTGAGTGCATAGTCCTTTCTACTTCCTGAGCCTTCCACGCACACATTCCTGTCTCTATTCAGGAATACACGTCACTGTCATTGTCACATAATCAACCAGTTCGTGTGGCCATATTGTCTCCACCATATGAAATGAGTGGATAATAAAGATATCACACTTTGTGAAACAACCCAGGATGACATATCAATGTCAAGACAATTTCCCTTCAGGGACAATAAACTTGATCCTGCCGTAAACACGACCTCTGAGCTTAATTTGAATTTGCCGCTGAGTGTGTAATCAATGACAATCACATTGTAACAATCACATTGTAACAATCACATTGATAAAAGTGACTATGTTAGATGATTCCATAAATGAAACAAATGAACACATTAATAAACCAACCCTTCTCCTGCTCCCCAACCAAAACCCTCAGCGGAGTAAAGAAATACCATATCCAGCCAAACGTATTAAATCTGCATTCCACACACTCACTAACACAGACCCTGTTCACTCCTGGCCCAGAGTCTGTAATTAACTAAGCTGATATGGCCCCACAGGCCTATTATTGGGATAATACTGGTTAACAGAAGAGTGTGCACGCACACACACACACACACACACACACACACACACACACACACACACACACACACACACACACACACACACACACACACACACACACACACACACACACACACACACACACACACACACACACACACACACACACACACACACACACACACACACACACACACACACACACACACACCTCTAACCCTAACCCCTGCTCCTCATCCAGTCTGGACACATTGTGTAAAACGGCACTGTCTCATTTGCACACAATGGGAAGATGAAAACGCTTTTTAATTGACCCAGAGCACAGAATGAGACTGAGGGAAAGGACAGACAGACGGAGTGATACCTTTGTTTTTTAGTAAGAACACCAGCCCTTACCAGTCGAGTCCCAAAGGGAGAATTCCTGTGCTACAAAGTTCTATAAATTGTCATAGATTTGGTGGCAGTCATATAGTTACAAATAAAATAATTTAATAGGATTTTATTAAAATCATCCTGATATGCATATGTTTTAAAAACATTTTTTTATTGCACCTTGGCACACAGTCACACACTTCTCACCGTGTTGTATCTCCCCTCAGCGTCATCCTCCAGAAGGCCCAGCCTGCACAGTGCCTTCTCATTCCTCAGCCAGTACTCTGACGAGTCCAGCACACTGCTACTGCACAGCACCTGGAAGACACATATAACTCACACTCTTACACACAGACACATGACTGAACTCCTTCTCAGAATGTATAACATACAAATGCACGCACGCACACACACACACACACACACACACACACACACACACACACACACACACACACACACACACACACACACACACACACACACACACACACACACACACACACACACACACACACACACACACACACACACACACACACACACACACACACACACACACACACACACGAGTCCCCCATTCACCTTCAACTGACAATCTTAGTGTTTACCCTCTTGCAATAAAGATCTCTACGGGCCCTTTGTTCAAGAGGTGCTCTGTGGGACCTCGCTCTGTAAGAGGGATCAATAGCCTGTCAGTTAGCCTATTTACTCTCCACATATTTACTGTGTTTTTACTCTTCCCCTGCGAGCTGTTTCAATGGACCCTATGCGTTAAGTGTCAAGTCCTATTGACGTGCGACTTTCAATGACACTCAAGAGTCAAGAGTACCTTTGTCAGAGGGACACGCACAGTGCATTCGGAAAGTATTCAGACCCATTGATTTTTTCAACATTTTGTTACGTTACACCCGTATTCTAAAATATATTTTTTTAAATCCCTCATCAATCTACACACAATACCCCATAATGACAAAACATTTTGCATATTTACTAAAAATAAAAAACAGAAATACCTTATTTACATAAGTATTCAGACCCTTTACAATGAGACTTGAAATTGAGCTCAGGTGCATCCTGTTTCCATTGATCATCCTTGAGATGTTTCTACAACTTGATTGGAGTCTACAATTGATTGCACACGATTTGGAAAGGCACACACCTGTCTATAGAAGGTCCCACAGTTGACAGTGCATGTCAGAGAAAAATCCAAGCCATGAGGTTGAAGGAAATTCTATAAGAAGGGAAAGGGGATACCTAGTCAGTTGCACAACTGACTGCATTCAACCCAAATGTGTCTTCTGCATTTAACCCCCTGAAAGCAGGGAGGAAATGGGATGGGTAGTCAGGTTACAAAACAATAGAGATCATAATAATTTCCGTAGTGTATTTTTAGGCTGATGCCATCATGCCCCCTGTGCCCCTGTCCTGCACTATCTCCCTCTGGTGTTGTCCATCTGCTCTGGGCCATCGCCAGGTAGAGGTGACTCACACTCAGATGGCCTCATGGTCATGACATCACAATTTGGCAGAGCTTGGAGTGAGGGCAGGGTTGTGTTCATTAGGCACAACATGGGAGATAACCGCCCAAAACAGGGATGTGCTATTTCAACTTGTCCACTAATTGCCCTTCCGTTACAAAATGTTTTGCGACGATGTACACCAATGAACATAACCCAGCTTCATACAGGAGCTTGAGCAGGAGCTTGATATCAGTAAATGTTCACCAGTTAAAATAATATTATTCTCCCACATGTATTTTATTCAGGCAATATTTAGATTGCTAGGTCTTTGTCAAGTCAGGGGACCTGACCTAGAGTTAGGGTTGAAATCTTGCCTTTATAAATTCACACTTAGAAGTCATACAGTTTTGTGTCATTTTGCAGACACTTCTGCACTTCACTGCAGCCGAGGTGAGTAAAACATTTAAACGTGTTAACCCTCGCAAGGCTGCAGGCCCAGACGGCATTCCCAGCCGCGTCCTCAGAGCATTTGCAGACCAGCTGGCTGGTGTGTTTACGGACATATTCAATCAATCCTTATCCCAGTCTGCTGTTCCCACATGCTTCAAGAGGGCCACCATTGTTCCTGTTCCCAAGAAAGCTAAGGTAACTGAGCTAAACGACTACCGCCCCGTAGCACTCACTTCCGTCATCATGAAGTGCTTTGAGAGACTAGTCAAGGACCATATCACCTCCACCCTACCGGACACCCTAGACCCACTCCAATTTGCTTACCGACCCAATAGGTCCACAGACGACGCAATCGTAACCACACTGCACACTGCCCTAACCCATCTGGACAAGAGGAATACCCATGTGAGAATGCTGTTCATCGATTACAGCTCAGCATTTAACACCATAGTACCCTCCAAACTCGTCATCAAGCTCGAGACCCTGGGTCTCGACCCCGCCCTGTGCAACTGGGTCCTGGACTTCCTGACGGGCCGCCCCCAGGTGGTGAGGGTAGGTAACAACATCTCCACCCCGCTGATCCTCAACACTGGGGCCCCACAAGGGTGCGTTCTGAGCCCTCTCCTGTACTCCCTGTTCACCCACGACTGCGTGGCCATGCACGCCTCCAACTCAATCATCAAGTTTGCGGATGACACTACAGTGGTAGGCTTGATTACCAACAACGACGAGACGGCCTACAGGGAGGAGGTGAGGGCCCTCGGAGTGTGGTGTCAGGAAAATAACCTCACACTCAACGTCAACAAAACAAAGGAGATGATTGTGGACTTCAGGAAACAGCAGAGGGAGCACCCCCCTATCCACATCGACGGGTCAGTAGTGGAGAAGGTGGAAAGTTTTAAGTTCCTCGGTGTACACATCACGGACAAACTGAATTGGTCCACCCACACAGACAGCGTCGTGAAGAAGGCGCAGCAGCGCCTCTTCAACCTCAGGAGGCTGAACAAATTCGGCTTGTCACCAAAAGCACTCACAAACTTCTACAGATGCACAATCGAGAGCATCCTGTCGGGCTGTATCACCGCCTGGTACGGCAACTGCACCGCCCACAACCGTAAGGCTCTCCAGAGGGTAGTGAGGTCTGCAGAACGCATCACCGGGGGCAAACTACCTGCCCTCCAGGACACCTACACCACCCGATGTCACAGGAAGGCCATAAAGATCATCAAGGACAACAACCACCCAAGCCACTGCCTGTTCACCCCGCTATCATCCAGAAGGCGAGGTCAGTACAGGTGCATCAAAGCAGGGACCGAGAGACTGAAAAACAGCTTCTATCTCAAGGCCATCAGACTGTTAAACAGCCACCACTAACATTTAGCGGCCGCTGCCAACATACTGACTCAACTCCAGCCACTTTAAAAATGGGAATTGATGGAAATTATGTAAAAATGTACCACTAGCCACTTTAAACAATGCCACTTAATATAATGTTTACATACCCTACATTACCCATCTCATATGTATATACTGTACTCTATATCATCTACTGCATCTTGCCATCTTTATGTAATACATGTACCACTAGCCACTTTAAACTATGCCACTTTATGTTTGCATACCCTACAGTACTCATCTCATATGTATATACCGTACTCTATACCATCTACTGCATCTTGCCTATGCCGTTCTGTACCACCACTCATTCATATATCTTTATGTACATATTCTTTATCCCTTTACACTTGTGTGTGTATAAGGTAGTAGTTGTGGAATTGTTAGGTTAGATTACTTGTTGGTTATTACTGCATTGTCGGAACTAGAAGCACAAGCATTTCGCTACACTCGCATTAACATCTGCTAACCATGTGTATGTGACTAATAAAATTTGATTTGATTTGATTTGATCTATTACCAATACTACATGTAATACAGTGGAGGCTGCTGAGGGGTGAAGGGCTCAATATAATGGCTGGAACGGAACCAATGGAATGGCATCAAACCATGTTTCTGATGTGTTTGATGCCATTCCGCTCCAGCCATTACCAACCTCCTGTGATGTAATATTATTTTTGTATGTTAGCGGCAAAGCGGCGAGGCTCAGTGGAAGTAATTTAACGTGACAACCCGTCTACTAATGAAGTGACTGAACAAGCAGCTATATCGACTGACAATGCTCCTTATTCAAGAGGAAGGAGGGGGAGCATAACAGACGAGGTTGAAACACAATGTAATCTCCCGAGACCAGTGTTCTTTGCCATTTCTCTCATTGTCTCCCTGGCACAGTGAGATGATGAATCCAACTAGATGACCTGAAACGCCTGGTCCTCAATCATTACTCTCTGTTGCAATGGCACAAACTCTCCCTCACCAGGGAGATGGACACACACACGTGAATATTTACTGTACACACACACCGTCCCCCTGTATTTACCTTCTTGCAGGCGGTGACGGGGGATCCCAGGGTGCTGTCTGTGCTGACTCCCTCGGCGGCTGCCGACTCAGAGCCCTCGAACATGGCTGACGACTGGAAGTTACTGCAGGAGGAGAACAAAGTGTGTCTGTGTCAGGACCCACTGTACACAACCCGAGGGCAAAGCCTCTGTTTGGGCTTCAGAGAGCCTATTAGCCCATGGGTGAACAACTTCGCCTGGGGACATGATCCCTGGCATCCCTGGCATGCCCACTGCTGTACAGGACCAGCCATCAGAGAATTGCATGAGAAGAACACAAAAACGGTGAATCTTTACTAAAAACAAAGGTAAACTCAGCCATCACATTTGTCTTGAGGCGCTTGAGACAATGTATGGTGATCATTGGCATGTTTACAACCAATATAGGATTGAAAAGAGGAAATAAATTATTTTCCTCATTCAATTATTTTATCTGTGATTTGTACGTTTAAAAGCGCCAGATTTTTTATCAGAAGTTTGTATTAATTAGGATAAAACTGGCACATAAAAAAGGAGGGAGGTACATGAAGACCAGAGAGACAGCTGGCTCTGTGATCATCACTTTCATGGTAAATTAAAAGTATTTGTCACATGCGCAAAATACAACAGGTGTTGACCTTACAGTGAAATGTTTACTTACAAGCCCTTAACCAACAAAAACTATAGAAATATCAAATACTTAAGGAACAACAAGAAAATAACAGTAGCAAGGCTATATACAGGGGGTTGAGGTACAGAGTCAATGTGCGGGGGCAGCGGTTAGTCGAGGTAATTGAGGTAATATGTACATGTAGGTAGAGGTAAAGTGACTATGCACAGATAATAAATAGAGAGTAGCAGCAGCGTATAAATGGGTGGTGGGGACAATGTAAATAGTCTTGGTAGCCATTTGATTAATAGTTCAAGAGTCTTATGTCTTGGGAGTAGAAGTTGTTAAGAAGTTTTTTTGACCTAAACTTGGCGCTCCGGTACCGCTTGCCGTGCTGTAGCAGAGAGAACAGTCTAGGGTGGCTGGAGTCCTTGGGAATTTTTTGGGCCTTCCTCTGACACCTGGGTGGCAGGAAGGTCCTGGGTGGGTCCTGGATGGCAGGAAGCTTGGCCCCAGTGATGTACTGGGCCGTATGCACTACCCGCTGCATTGCCTTGCGGTCAGAGGCTGAGCAGTTTACATACCAGGCGGTGATGCAACCAGTCAGGATGTTCTCGATGGTGCAGCTAGAACTAGAACAATAGAAAATAATAAAAAGTACACAATAAAATAACAATTACGAGGCTTTATACAGGGGGTTCCGGTACCGAGTCAGTGTGCGGAGGTACAGGTTAGAGGTCATTTGTACATGTAGGTAGGGGTGAAGTGACTTTGCATAGATAATAAACAGCGAGTAGCAGCAGTGTACAAAACAAATGGGGGGGAGGGGTGTCAATGTAATAGTCCTTTTGCCATTTGATTAATTGTTCAGCAGTCTTATGAATTGGGGGTAGAAGCTGTTAAGGAGCCTTTTGGTCCTAGACTTGGCGCTCCAGTACCGCTTGGCCTTTCCTCTGACCACGCCTATTATATGGCTCCTGGATTGCAGGATGCCTGGCCCCAGTGATGTACTGGGCCGTACGCACTAAACTCTGTAGCGCCTTCTGGTCAGATGCTGAGCAGTTGCCATACCAGGCGGTAATGCAACCGGACAGGATGCTCTCGATGGTGCAGCTGTAGAACCTTTTGAGGATCTGGGGACCCATGCCAAATCTTTTCTGTCTCCTGAGGGGGAAAAGGTGTTGTCGTGCCCTCTTCTCGACTGTCTTGGTGTGTTTGGACCATGATAGATTGTTGATGATGTGGACACCAAGGAACTTTAAACTCTCGACTCGCTCCACTACAGCCCCATTGATGTTAATGAGGTCCTGTTCGGCCCGCCTTTTACTGTGGACCACGATCAGCTCTTTTGTCTTGCTCACATTGAGGGAGAGGTTGTTGTCCTGGCACCACACTGCCAGTTCTCTGACCTCCTCCCTATAGGCTGTCTCATCGTTGTCGGTGATCAGGCCTACCACTGTTGTGTCGTCAGCAAACTTAATGATGGTGTTGGAGTCATGCTTGGCCACGCAGTCGTGGTGAACAGAGAGTACAGGAGGGGACTAAGTACACACCGATGAGAGCCCCCAGAGTTGAGGATCAGTGTGGCAGGCGTGTTGTTGCCTACTCTTACTGCCTGGGGGTGGCCCGTCAGGAAGTCCAGGATACAGTTGCAGAGGGAGGTGTTTAGTCCCTGTGTCCTTAGCTTAGTGATAGCTTTTAGGGTACTATGGTGTTGAACGCTGAGCTGTAGTCAATGAATAGCATTCTCACGTAGGTGTTCCTTTTTTCCAGGTGGGAAAGGGCAGTGTGGAGGGCAATAGATATTGCATCATCTGTGGATCTGTTGCGGCGCTATGCAAATTGAGTGGGTCTAGGGTTTCTGTTATAATGGTGTTGATGTGAGCCATGGCCAGCCTTTCAAAGCACTTCATGGCTACAGACTTAAGTGCTACGTGGCGGTAATGATTTAGGCAGGTTACCTTCGCTTCCTTGGGCACAGGGACTATGGGGGTCTGCTTGAAACGTAGGTATTACAGACTCAGTCAGGGAGAGGTTGAAAATGTCAGTGAAGACACCTGACAGTTGGCCCTCGCATGCTTTGAGTACACGTCCTGGTAATCCATCTGGCCCCGTGGCTTTGTTAATGTTGACCTGTTTAAAGGTCTTGCTCACATCGGCTACCGAGAGCGTTATCACACAGTCATCCAGAACAGCTGGTGCTCTTGTGCATGCTTCAGTGTTGCTTGCCTCGAAGCGAGCATAAAAGGCATTTTGCTCGTCTGGTAGGCTCGCGTCACTGGGCAGCTCGCGTTTGGATTTCCCTTCGTAGTCCGTAATAGTTTTCAAGCCCTGCCACATCCGACGAGCATCAGAGCCGGTGTAGTAGGACTCAATCTTAATCCTGTATTTAGGCAGGTTACCTTGGTGTTCTTGGGCACAGTGTCTATGGTGGTCTGCTTGAAACATTTTGGTATTACAGACTCGGTCAGGAGCAGGTTGAAAATGTCAGTGAAGACACTGACATTTGGTCAGCGCATGCTTGGAGTACACGTCCTGGTAATCCATCTGGCCCTGTGCCAAGTTATTTAGGTCGTCTGGTAGCCTTGTGTCACTGGGCAGCTCGCGGCTGTGATTCACTTTGTAGTTCATAATAGTTTGCAAGCCCTGCCACATCCGACGAGCATTGGAGCCAGTGTAGTACGATTCAATCTTAGTCCTGTATTGATGCTTTGCCTGTTTGATGGTTCGTCGGAGGGCATTTTTTAATAAGAGTCCGGGTTAGAGTCCCGCTCCTTGAACGCCTTTAGCTCAGTGCGGATGTTGCCTGTAATCCATGGCTTCTGGTTTTGGGTACGTACGTATGGTCACTGTGGGGACGACGTCATTGATACCTTTATTGATGGAGCCAGTGACTGATGTGGTGTACTCCTCAATGCCATTGGAAGAATCCCGGAACATAGTCCAGTCTGTGCTAGCAAAACAGTCCTGTAGCTTAGCATCTGCGTCCTCTGACCACTTCCTTATTGAGCAAGTCAATGGTACTTCCTGCTTTGGTTTTTGCTTGTAAGCAGGATAGAGTTATGGTCAGATTTGCCAAATGGAGGGCAAGGGAGAAGTTTGTACGCATCTCTGTGTGTGGAGTAAAGGTGGTCTAGAGTTTTTTTCTCCTCTGGTTGCACATTTAACATGCTGGTAGAAATGAGGTAAAACAGATTTAAGTTTCCCTCCGGATGAGCATTTTCCTTTTTGCTTATGGCCCTATACAGCTTGTTGAGTGCCAGCATCGGTTAGTGGGGGTAAATAGACAGCTACGAAAAATATAGATGAAAACTCTCTTGGTAAATAGTGTGTTCTACAGCTTATCATGAGATACTCAATTTTAGGTGAGCAAAACCTTGAGACTTCCTTAATAATAGATTACTTGGATCAGCTGTTATTTACAAATAGACAGAGACTGCCACCCCTTGTCTTACCAGAGGCAGCTGTTCTATCTTGCTGATGGACCGAAAACCCTGCCAGCTGTATGTTATCCATGTCGTAGTTCAGCCACGACTCGGTGAAACATAAGATATTACACTTTTTAATGTCCCATTGGTAGGATATCCTTGATCGGAGCGCATCCATTTTGTTATCCAATGATTGCACGTTGGCTAATAGGACTGATGGTAGAGGGGGTTTAATCACTCGCCTACGAATTCTCAGAAGGCAACCCGACCACCGCCCCCTTTTTCTCCGTCTTTTCTTCGCGAAAATTATGGGGATTTGGACTCAGTCCCGAGAAAGCAGTTAATCCTTCGCGTCAGACTCGTTAAAGAAATTAGCCTACTTATAACAGTATCAATCAGAATTTATGTGTGCCTACATTGTATTTTGCCCAAGGTAAATAAGTCCCCTCCTTTGAGGGGAAGTTTGCTGCACAGCAAATAATGCAGTCATTACAGCAGAGTTACTATTATTTGACTCGAAAAGAGCAGCTTTAACTATTTTGGGAATTATGTGACTGATTGTGACCACTAGAGTCGAGGTAAAACACAATTTTTGAATTTTCACAATAATTTGAATATAGTGTTTATAAATATTGCAAGAGTCAATGTGATCCTGCTCACAGATTAGCAGTTCAATTTTGATTTTGATTCTTCCTCATGCTAACACTGACAGAATGTCTTTGCATTCAGGTAAGTAATATTGTTTTAAATTCAAAAGTGGCCTATGTCAACCATTTAGCGTATCCTTCTTATCATGTATCATTAGCTAGTTCTAGATATTAAACCAAATATGAATTATTACCTAGCAGTCGATCGGTATAGTATAGCCAGTTTTTTTAACCAAGCCAGGCTTGGCGCCATTCTTAAAGCGTAGCTACCGTTAGCTAACTATCTAGCTAATGATTTTAGCTCAGTTTGACAGAATGGACATATAGTACAAAAGGTAGGTACTTGAAGCGGCTAAATTCCTATTTTTTTGTGTCACCACAGTTGAATAAACCAATAAATGTGTGTTAATTCGACACCAAATGTTTGTAATGTTACCGTGGCAATTAGCTAACGTTAGCTAACAGTTTGCTAACACTAACAGGGTAACTTAGCTACAGTAGTTAGCTAATTTTACCTAGGTAGCTAGCTAATAGCTAATGTTAACACTTTGAAGTCACCGACTGCGTCATTGCATCAATGCTGCATAACATTCTGCGCAGCTACACAACTATACTGAATTCAGGTATCTCGAAACCTTGTCTTTTTGACACAACTGCTGACAGTTACAGGGACTTTAAAACTTCTTGTCAATAGGGGGAGCTGTTAGCACTTTGTAATAATGACGTTCCCAAATTAAACTGCCTCATACTCAATTATTGCTCGGACAATATGCATATTATTATTACTATTGGATAGAAAACACTCTCTAGTTTCTAAAACCGTTTGATTTATATCTGTGAGTGAAACAGAACTGGACTTAGAGCAATTTTCCTATGTGTATGTGAGAATGCCAAATTTTGCTAGCTGCTCTGAGACCTGTGTATAAATCTGCCTGTCTTCTATTGGTTGAGATGCACTGCATACGCCTTCCCCTGGATGTTAGCGAATAGGGAGACTTGAAATGGAGTCTCTACGTAGATCTCAAAGGTTATAAATCACTTGGCAAAGACGTGTCTGTTCTTTTCCCTCTTCGCTCTGACGCACTGAGGACCTTGGCATATTGTACTAGAACCATCGGTTATAGATCTTAGAAATTTCCGGCTGTGTTTTTATTCGATATAGGCTTTAAAAACATCATAATCTTGTTATTTTAAACCGAATTATATCAGTTTATGTCAGTATATTGCGATTTTCGGGTATTTCATTTCCTGGCGTTCTAGGGGGTTGGGTATCTCTCTCTCTCATGCTAATGTTTACTGCTAATTGCAACGTTGAAGAGGACGTTATACAACCTATCAACGATTCTTTTGGACAAAGGACACCTTTCCCAAGATTCTGATGAGAGTTCATCAAAAAGTAAGAACTATTTATGCTGATAATTCGTTGTTCTGTTGAAAAATGTCAAATGCATAAGCCGCCATTAATTGCAGTGCAGCCTCGCTTTATCGCACGCTGTATTTTGAAGTAACGTTAATTTTAAAAATGTAACCCAGCGATTGCATTAAGAACTAATTTGTCTTTCAATTGCTGTCCAACCTGTATTTTTTAGTCAAGTTTTGGAATAGTCACTGATTAGAATAGGTGCCTCTCCAAAGATTTCTCCTGACATTTTCTGGGCAGCTTTGCTACTTTTCTCATTGTATAACCACGATTTGTGGCGCTAAATATGCACATTTTCGAACAAACTCTATATGCATTGTGTAATATGATGTTATAAGACTGTCATCTGAAGAATTCTGAGAAGGTTAGTGAAAAAATTAATATATTTTGGTGGTTTATACGTTATCGCTATTTTTGGCTTGAATCAATGCTGTTGTGATGTTTGCTATTGTGGTAAGCTAATATAACGCTATATTGTGTTTTCACTGTAAAACACTTAGAAAATCTGAAATATTGGCTGGATTCACAAGATCTGTGTCTTTCATTTGCTGTACGCTGTGTATTTTTAAGAAATGTTTTATGATGAGTAATTAGCTAATACACAATGGTCTCTGTAGTTATTCTAGTTGCTTTGGTGAGAGTTGTTATGGTGGCTGCAATGGTAAACTATGATTTATACCTGAAATATGCACATTTTTCTAACAAAACATATTTATTGTATAGCATATGTTATCAGACTGTCATCTGATGAAAGTGTTTCTTGGTTAGTGGCTATTTATATCTTTATTTGGTCGAATTTGTGATAGCTACTGATGCAGTAAGAAAAGGGTGGAGTAACAAAAGTGGTGTCTTTTGCTAACGTGGTTAGCTAATAGATTTACATATTGTGTCTTCCCTGTAAAACATTTTAAAAATCAGAAATGATGGCTGGATTCACAAGATGTGTATATTTCATCTGGTGTCTTGGACTTGTGATTTAATGATATTTAGATGCTACTATTTACTTGTGACGCTATGCTAGCCTATGCTAGTCAGCTTTTTTTACTGATGGGGGTGCTCCCGGACCCGGGTTTGTGAGGAAGTAGAGGTTAATACAAAAAAATGCTGCTTGGAGACAAGTGTCCACGATAGTTGGATTGCCAGGTCAGTTTAGTAGTGAGCTTGTGCTAGATGTGGCTAGTTAGTTAGCTAGCTAACCTAACTAGCTAGCTTGCTAACCTAGCCAATGAGGTGTGTGTGTGTGTGTGTGTGTGTGTGTGTGTGTGTGTGTGTGTGTGTGTGTGTGTGTGTGTGTGTGTGTGTGTGTGTGTGTGAAGGAGAAATAGTAATATAAATAATGCTAGTTACTACCCCTGATAACTTGGCCAAATAATCATATTTGAAAGACTGTGAGTGTGTATGTGAGATAAATAGTAATAGAAATGATGGTAGATACTACCGCTGATAATTTGGTCCGATAACAGTGTGTGTACAGTAGGTGACATGTCCATGATAGCTACAGTATCTAATAACTATAGTTATTGTAATGGTTTGGCTTATCATGTTCATGTCTATGTATAAGAAGACTGTAGGAGGAAGTGGAGACGACTCAGGGACAGGTATCAGAGAGAGAGAAGGGCAGAGAAAGAGAAGAAGAGGTCTGGGTCAGCAGCCTTGACGCTTCGGCCACATTCTTTATTTTCTGGAACCATTTATTGCGCCGAGGGCAAAGAGTGGCAATTTTACAGCCAGACCCTCTACTACGTCATCCATAAGTGTGGGCGCCACCGGTGCATCAAGACCCTCTACATCATCTACAAGTGAGACCATCGCCTCCCCCGGTGCAGCGAGACCCTCTACAACGTCTACATCATCAACAAGTATGACCACCACCGGTGCAGCCATGGAAGATGAGAAAACGGAGGAAGCATCTCTGGATCTAGGACCGCCTGAGATTATTATGAACCTCACGGTTTTTATGAACCTCATTATGAACCTCGCGGCAGCCCAACCTGATGCTCACAGGAAGGAGGATGAAGAGACCCTCTTTGCCATGAGCCTGATGCCAACACTGAAGAGGCTGCCTCAGCAAAGACAAGCAGCAGTCAAGGTTCAAATGTATCAGCTGCTTTTCAAAGCCGAGTTCAATGGTAAATATTTTCTTCCACAACACAGGTAGTGTCATAAGTATTGCGACAGTGAAGTAAAGTAGGTCATTTTTACAGTATACTCATGTAGGTTAATTGGTATTTCAGATCAAAGGATGAATATGAGGCAAATATATAGCTGTTGGTTCTGGGGTAGAAAATATCCTAAAAGATACAGTTTGCTGTTTAAATATTTCCCTGTCATATTCATCTTTTGATCTGAAATGCAAATTCCATGAGTAAACAGCAAGAATTACTAACTTTACCACACTGTTCCAATATTTAAGCAACTAACTACACTATACAATCAGTATTTAGTTAACATAAATCTCACCTTTTATGGTGTTATATTATGTAATGCTTGTATGTGTTGTTTTTCTCTTCCCTTCTAGAGATGGAGTCCATTTAGCCGAGCAGCCCACAGGAAGGACAGGAAGAAGAGGAGTTTTACCTTCCTCATTGTACCTTTTCTTTTACACATGTCAGTTCCGTTTAAATTCAGTCAATTCATAAAGTAATTTGTTTCTAAAGTCTTAGGACAGCATTCATTATTTGTGTTTTTACAGAATTGAAACTCGCACACCGGAGAATTGTTGATCTCTTAAAAGACTATATATATATATATTTTTTCTTCTAAATTTATTAACTAAGCAAGTCGTTAAGAACAAATTCTTATTTACAATGACGGCGTAACGGGGAACAGTGGGTTAACTGCCTTGTTCAGGGGTAGAACGACAGATTTTTACCTTGGAGATTCGATCCAGCAACCTTTCAGTTACTGGCCCAACACTTTGACCACTGGGCTACCTGCCACCCTGCATCAATCACGTCCAGGCTACCTGCCGTGTCCTTGACGTCCAGGTGCCATTTGTTTCTTTAGCCGTGTTATGGCTACACGTTACTTTCTTTTTTTTCAGAGACAAAGTCACACACACACACACACACACACACACACACACACACACACACACACACACACACACACACACACACACACACACACACACACACACACACACACACACACCTCCTCCACTCCTCTCTGTACCTCAGATCTCCAGAGCCCTGCCCTCTCTCTCTTTATGGCCATGTCTGAAGTTCCCCTACTACGTCTAGGCTTTATCAGTAGTCTGTATCTGTCTGCAGTTGTGCCAAAAATATGTGCTCTTGTTGTTCTCTTACAGATTACAGGCTTCACATAAATGTTTGTATTTTTACACGCACATACATGAACATACACACACACACACACACACACCTCTTTCAATAGGTGTTTTATTTTTTGTAACATTTTTACAACACACATACCTGTCATGTTCTTTCCTGTACTTGAATACTTATTCAATTCTAATGTTTTCATAGTCAGTTGTTTCATTTCTTTATTAATATCTCAATTAGACTTAATCTGCTTATTTCTTCCATACACCTTTGCATAATTTAAGACAAGAAGAAAGTAAAAAAATAAATTCCACTTTTGTCAGACCAGTGAAGATGGTGGTAAACTGTACTATTTGTATGGACCCTAGGTTACCCTTTCCCTTTGTTATCATACTGTATGTCGTATAACCTTAATTAGTGCTCCTGCTCACCTGATGTACCATGCCAGGTGTGTATAATACTGACGTTAATGGGAGAGGGAAGGGATTAAGGTGTGGTCTTTACTCCCAAATTTCACTTAAATATAACTTCCAAATGAAGAGAGACAATGAGACATAAAATAATCTGTGAAAAAATGCTATTTTATGGACAACGGTGGATGGTTCTTAAAATAACCTTTGTGTTACGGGGCTCTTAAAAGAGCAGTTTCACTCCACGGCATAGTGCCATGGGACTTCACCTGCTGGCGATGAGAAGTAGGTGGTCAGCTTCTCCCTCACCTGGAGTGCCTGTCTGGGGGCGTTGTTGACACCTGCCCTGGTGACATCAGGAAGGTGACCATTTGGCGTGCCCATCTCCATCCGGAGTGGATCCTGGAATGACCTCCGCAGGAAGTTGTGGAGAACACATGTGGCCTTCACGCAGGCATCGACATTTGAGGGGCTGAGACTAAGCACTCTATGATACATTCTCCACCGGGCTGCCAGAATCCCACAGGCGCATTCAACAACTAACCTTGCCCTGGACAGTCGTTTGTTAAAGATCCTTACAGGCTTTGGCAATGGCAGCTGGCGTCCAACGTAGGGCCTCATGGGGTTGGGTATCAAAGGGAAGGGCTCGTTACCGACGAAAACGTGGGGGGGGGGTCCCAGCCCCAGGGAGTGATGCAGGTGGTGGAATCTCCAATGTGCCATCCTGACCACATTGTTATTGGCAGACTAAACAGCCTTCGTTTCTCAAATGACTGCCTCACCTGGTTCACCAACTACTTCTCTGATGGAGTTCAGTGTGTCAAATCGGAGGGCCTGTTGTCTGGACCTCTGACAGTCTCTGTGGGGGTGCCACAGGGTTCAGGTCTCGGGCCGACTCTCTTCTCTGTATACATCAATGATGTCGCTCTTGCTGCTGGTGATTCTCTGATCCACCTCTACGCAGACGACACCATTCTGTATACTTCTGGCCCTTCTTTGGACACTGGGTTAACTAACCTCCAGACAAGCTTTAACTAACCACCATACAACACTCATTCCGTTGCCTCCAACTGCTCTTAAATGCAAGTAAAACTAAATGCATGCTCTTCAACCGATCGCTGCCCGCACCTACCCGCCCGTCCAGCATCACTACTCTGGACGGTTCTGACTTAGAATATGTGGACAACTACAAATACCTAGGTGTCTGCTTAGACTGTAAACTCTCCTTCCAGCATCTCCAATCCAAAATTAAATCTAGAATCGGCTTCCTATTTTGCAACAAAGCATCCTTCACTCATGCTGCCAAACATACCCTCGTAAAACTGACCATCCTACCGATCCTCGACTTCGGCGATGTCATTTACAAAATAGCCTTTAGGTGTCTTTTATACTGATAACAAGTTCAAACAGGTGCCATTAATACAGGTAACGAGTGGAGGACAGAGGAGCCTCTTAAAGAAGTTACAGGTCTGTGAGAGCCAGAAATCTTGCTTGTTTTGTAGGTGACCAAATACTTATTTTCCACCATAATTTGCAAATAAATTCATTAAAAATCCTACAATGTGATTCTCTGGATTTTTTTTTCTAATTTTGTCTGTCATTTCTAATTTTGTCTGTCATAGTTGAAGTGTACCTATGATGAAAATTACAGGCCTCTCTCATCTTTTTAAGTGGGAGAACTTGCACAATTGGTGGCTGACTAAATACTTTTTTGCCCCACTGTATATCTCACTGGCCACCCCCAAAGCCAATTCCTCCTTTGGCCGCCTTTCCTTCCAGTTCTCTGCTGCCAATGACTGGAACGAACTGCAAAAATCACTGAAGCTGGAGACTCATATCTCCCTCACTAGCTTTAAGCACCAGCTGTCAGAGCAGCTCACAGATCACTGCACCTGTACATAGCCCATCTGTACATAGCCCATCTGCCCATCTGCCCATCTGTAAATAGCCCATCCAACTACCTCATCCCCATCCCCATTTATTTATTTATCTTGCTCCTTTGCACCCCAGTATCTCTACATGCACATTCATCTTCTGCACATCAATCACTCCAGTGTTTAATTGGTGTATTGTATTTACTTTGCCACCATGGCCTATTTATTGCCTTACCCTTATTTTACCTAATTTGCACACACTGTATATAGACTTTTTCCACTGTATAATTGACTGTGTGTTTGTTAATTCCATGTGTAACTCTGTGTTGTTGTATGTGTCGAACTGCTTTGCTTTATTCTTGGCCAGGTCGCAGCTGTAAATGAGAACTTGTTCTCAACTAGCCTAGTTAAATAAAGGTTAAATAAAAATGTAACTTTTTTTTTTTTTTAAGTGCCTGTCCGAAGGCAGGGTCCCGCCATCACTTCCCTTGCCATAAGCACCAACATCGACGACACGAAAACAGTAGATGGCATCTACAACAGCCAAGAGTACAACTGAATATGTAAGCTTGTAGTTGTAGAATTGCGAACCCAAGCACGGTGGAGCCCGGATTACTACTATTTCCGTCAATGGATCCAAAACAGTTGGGGAAATTCCACCTCTCCAGGAACTCGGCAGCAATGGCCCTCCAGGTTTCCTCCTTGGGGACAGGCATGTATTCACCAACCAGACAGTACCAGATGGCTTGTGCCTCAGAGGCGACAATGCCTGCCACTGTGGACCGTCCAACTCCGATGGTCCTGTAGGAGTCCCCTGTCTCCAAGAATCTGAAATATAATTCAAAATAATTATCAAAATTGTGTGTAACTTGAATTCCACCCATATATTATATCTACTCACATAGCTACCTCATTACAGTTCATTATGCTCTACTAATTATATTGTAATACTCATCAACCATCATTAACAATGCCTTGAAACTGTACAATTCAGTCTATGACTATATCAATAAACTGTAGCCCAGGCCAACTCTACTCTAAAGGAAGGTACTATCTAGAACCTAAAAGGGTTCTCCGGCTGTCCCTATAGGCAAACCCTTTGTCACATATGGGCTATTAACTAGAGAGCCCTTTAGCTAGCTAGGTTGCACATAAAATATATCTAATATCAATCAATTATGGTATCAAAGGCTTTAAAAATGTACTAGAATTTAGCTTACCGGAGACAAATCGCCAGGCGTTCAACTGGGCTGATGGGCTCACGGTAGTTGGTATCCATCCGGGCGATCCTGGCTCCAACCATCTGGAGCATGTGATCGAACTGGCTTCGGTCCAGGCGAAAGTAACTTCGGAATTCCTCTCCAAACAGTCAAAGCTCTTGAATGAGACGGTGGAACTCCCCTGCTTGCTTTCAGGACTTCAACCATCTCTGGACCCACACAGACCTGCGCTTTCAGGACTTCAACCATCTCTGGACCCACCCAGACCTGCGCTTTCAGGACTTCAACCATCTCTGGATCCACACAGACCTGCGCTTTCAGGACTTCAACCATCTCTGGACCCACACAGACCTGCGCTTTCACGACTTCAACCATCTCTGGATCCACACAGACCTGCGCTTTCAGGACTTCAACCATCTCTGGACCCACACAGACCTGCGCTTTCACGACTTCAACCATCTCTGGATCCACACAGACCTGCGCTTTCAGGACTTCAACCATCTCTGGACCCACACA
The DNA here is from genome assembly GCF_029448725.1 of Salvelinus fontinalis. Classification (NCBI taxonomy): domain Eukaryota; kingdom Metazoa; phylum Chordata; class Actinopteri; order Salmoniformes; family Salmonidae; genus Salvelinus; species Salvelinus fontinalis. The sequence goes on along the minus strand of NC_074688.1, from coordinate 18,007,382 downwards.
GACCTGCGCTTTCACGACTTCAACCATCTCTGGAATAATATGTATGCTACTTGGCAAATAAATTAATAAATTTTTTAAAGAAATTCTACAGTCAAACTTTTTTTTTTTATGTTATCCCACATTTTTTTACTGGATATGTGTGCAACAAAAATTCAACATTCACATTTTGCTACTTTCTGTCAAGTAAATGCACACAACTTGATGCATTCTTTTGATAAATCCAACGTATGCACCACACAGACTGTACAGCAACGGCCTCTGCAATGCAATGCTGCAAGGTAAACGCAGCATTCCATTGGAAATTCATGTCCTGAGGTACCAAAACGCAATGACACAGTTCGAAGGCTTAGTAATGTGTGCCTGGGTAGCTATGATGTTGTTAACTGTCAGCTGTCAATACTTTTTCTAGGCGTGTGTGCCTTGTGTGTACTATCTACGGTATCCTCATGTATGTTACTAAATATATAGTTAATAATTGCAGCACAGTAAAGCAAGGAGAAAGCAATGAATATTATGTATTTATGTAACCATAGCAAAATTAGCTAGGTGCTTATCTCAATCTCATATGCTGAAATCCACACGCTGTATGCAAATGTAGTGCATGCAACCATTAGTGTGAATATCAATATTGTGTCCTGTGTTGTTCATTAAGCGTATTTTTATTAGAATGTATTGAAGTTGAACGTAGTTGTGTTTATATAGGCTGTGTTCGGGTAGTGCTGACTAGGCTGCTGGCTGTACAAGTGAAATACAAAGATGAGAAGAAGTTAATTTTTTCACAAGAGCCATTGACTTTCAAAAACTTTTTGGAAGGAGGTGAGTGATTGCCACAATTGCAATTGTTTACAGAAACCCTAACAGCGATCCAAATGTTGTTTAATGTCTTTCAATTTGTCAATAAATGTATCCTGCCTACCAGGGACTTAAAGTTAATGATGAATCTGGGACTAAAGTAGTTGAAGTGTTTCAGTATCTTTTTCAGAGACCAGACCTCAGTTTGCTAAAAATGTGTTTACCCAATGAAACAAGTTCTGATGGCGAGTTATTTCTCTACAGTACAGAGCTATGATCAATGCATTCGTTCATACAATCCCAGCTAGCACAAATTATATGGCCCACATCTGCCCGGAGTCCGGCAGGCCAGATCTAATCCTGCTGGCCCAGGTCTGGCACCCGGATCCAGAGGGAGGTCTGGTGTTTGCAGGGATGGTACAATAAAGGAGGGGCCACCACGTCCCCCAAAGCCTGCAGGGGGCACCGCTGAGACATTTAAATGCCAAACATACTTTTGGGAGGGGGAGTTTGCCAGGGGTCCAAGATTTTGAGGGATGGAGTCACACACCACGCATTCTGTGGCATCACAGATCACATCAGAACCCATTAATTGCATGTCTTATCTCAACATCCCATATATAATTGTAGGTTAAGGATTTCATAGCAGATTATTTGCGCCTGACATTTAAAGCATGCTAAATGGGGTTTAGAGTATGACTAACAACCAAAATGTAAAGAAACAGATATGCAATTTGGTTGTATTATTCCTGTAGCATTGTTGAGAACCGAGCTTTCATTTATTCATGTAACGGGCAGATTGTGTTAACTCTTCTGCAAGCTGCTCCGTGGATGTTGGTGGTTCATTAGACTCTGACGACTCTGTTACCCTGACACAAAGTCCTAACAGAAAAAGGAGAGCAGAGGAAGATAGTCCAGCCAAAGTAAGCCTTTCATTATTTTCCAGGATTGTCTTTTCATAACTAAAAACTTTATTGATCTTCCTGAGGTTCCATCTTTGTGATGTTGGGTTGGCTTACTCCCAGAGATTTACTTAGTGTATGTAGGATTTTTCCAGTCCTGCTCTAATCGACTTAAATAATCTTGATAGATCCTAATGTGAGGTTTAGTGATATAGCCAGGTGATGGAGCAGGGCTGAAACCAACGCCTGCACAGTAGCTCTCCAGGAGGATGGCTGGCTACCACTGAGCTCTTTCTCAATTTGTCAATCCTGGGCTCCTCATATCCTCTTCTCATCGTTCTCAAAACCAACTACAGAACAATGAATTAGGAGAGGAACATTAGGTCTTATCAAATGGGATTTCAGAAGGAGGTGAGGAATCAATAAAACATATGTTGATAAAGAATCCTGGTGTAATAGGGTCTGTGTATGCTGTGCTTTATGTTAGATGATTGAGGACATTTTCCAGAGCAAAGCTGGAGGGGAAAGGATCGTGAATGAATGAGTATGCTCGGACAAAAAGCTTGGCTGACTGCAGCAAGCGTGATATGATCAAGATATTGGTTGCAAATATGACAGAGGATCATGGGTAAACCAAGTTTTTTTACGCATTAAGTTCAATGTTTTGCATTCATCTATTATTGCCAATCTAATATTTTTTCTTTTTGGAGGGGTTCAGAACAAGTCCCCCGCGACGTAAAGGAGGCAAGAGGAATAGCAAGAGGAATAGTTTCCTTGTTCCATTACCTAGCCGACCACAAAACAAGACTGCCTATGTGAGTTCAAAATAAACCTGGGTACCAATTCACTCCCTATCACCTCCCCTTAGCCCTAACCCTTTGATGTTCGCAGAGTTGAAGGGTGTGGATAGATGTAAGCAGTGTAGTCGTGGAGCTTTCACCTTATGGATCTGCACACATTGATAGGGTTATAGGGCCAAGGGGAAGTGATGTAAGACCATTTTTTAAAATGGTTTTGCTGTTTTGAAGGAACATTCTGCCGATAGTGAAACTGTCACTGCTACATCACTAAATGTTGAAATGATAAACACAGCATCACGTTTCAAGTTGTAAAGCTCTCTAACATAGCACTGATGCTGTTTACATGCTCCTCCTCGGTCACTTGTAACTGAAGATTACATTTATTAGGCTTTGTGTATGTGAAGGTGACTGAGGAGCATTAAACATTACACAGTCCCTGCAACTGTTAAACTTTTCTTCCAGATTCTAACATGCACCAGTGACAAATTAGCTTCAGTCTTTTATTTGTGTGTGTATGGTTTGTGCTCGCTCGGGTGCAGGCATGCCAGGGTGTAAGCATGTGAATGTGTGTTTTCAAGGGAGTGAGTGAGACTTGTTTTTTATGGGGTTTTCTCACACAGTTCAGTGTAATGGGGTTTGGTTGGACTGTCTATACCAGTGTTTTGTGTTTGGTTGGAGGTGGACCAGCTGCTGACAGAGACCCCTTCATGGACAAAGACTGGCTGAGGGAAGAAGGGCAGTGTTGAAAGGCCATCGTGCTGATGATACACACGTCTGATGAAGCAACCGTAAAAGAAAATATGAAGCTGACCTCAACCTACTGTCAAAAAATCGTCCATGACTCACAGAACACCTCTGACATGCTCCGTGTTCCACAGTTTCTGGACATGCCAGGTATGGTTTGAATGAAATGGACTCTGTCAACTTCATAGCATGCATGTGTGAGAACGTTTGAATGACATGTTGATGCATTGTTTTTTCCAAAGCATGACCATGTCTCAGGGTGGTCATTGACAGAGCTAATAAAAGGCGACAGGACCATGTCTTAGAAATCTGGTAGCTGAGATTTTATTGTCTTTGTGTGTCTTGTCTGTAGATTGAGCAAGATTTTGGACTGATGTTTGGTGACGCAAATTCCTGAATTTATTTATGTAACTAGGCAAGTCAATTAAGCACAAATTCTTATTTTCAAACCCTAACTCAGACAACGCTGGGCCAATTGTGCGCTTCCCTATGGGACTCCCAATCACAGCTGGTTGTGATTCAGCCTGGAATTGAACCAGAGTCTGTAGTGACTGTAGAGTCTGTAAAGACCCAAGTGACCTACTGTCTTCAAACAGAAGGCCCTCCTGCAGAGCCATCGACTCACCAACAACCGAGCTTCAGGACCTGATACACAACGCTGAGTCCACAGCTGAGATGGAAAATGGTACAAACATATATTACACTGTAATATGAAGTTCTAGTACAGTGCCTTCAGAAAGTATTCAGACCCCTTGACCATTTCCACATTTTGTTACGTTACAGCCTTTTTCTAAAATGGATAAAATAGCTTTTTTCCCTCATCAATCTACATACAATACAACATAATGACAAAGCAAAACCAGGTTTTTAGACATTTTGCAAATGTATTAAAAATAAAAACCTGAAATATCACATTTACATACGTATTCAGACCCTTTACTCAGTACTTTGTTGAAGTACCTTTGGCATTGACTATAGCCTCGAGTCTTCTTGGGTATGACACTACAAGCATTCTTCTCTACAGATCCTCTCAAGCTCTGTCAGGTTGGATGGGGTGTGTTGGTGCACAGCTATTTTCAAGTCTCTCCAGAGATGTAAATCCGGTCTCTGGTTGGGCCACTCAAGGACATTCAGAGACTTGTCCCAAAGCCACTCCTGCGTTGTCTTGGCTGTGTGCTTAGGGTCATTGTCCTGTTGGAAGGTGAACCTTCGCCCCCAGTCTGAGGTCCTGAGCGCTCTGAAGCAGGTTTTCATCAAGGATCTCTCTGTACTTTGCTCCGTTCATCTTTGCCTGAATCCTGATTAGTCTCCCAGTCCCTGCCGCTGAAAAACATCCCCACAGCATAATGCTGCCACCACCATGCTTCATCGTAGGGATTGTGCCAGGTTTCCTCCAGACGTGACGCTTGGCATTCAGGGGCTCCTGAGTGGCGCAGCGGTCTAAGGCACTGCATCTCAGTGCTTGAGGCATCACTACAGACACCCTGGTTCAAATCGGAAGTTCCATAGGGAAGCGCACAATTGGCCCAGCGTCATCCGGGTTTGGCTGGTGTACGCCAGTCAAAGAATTTGTCCTTAACTGACTTGCCTAGTTAAAAATAAAGCTTAATTCAGAACAGAGAGTTCAATCTTGGTTTGAGATTCTTTATGTGCTTTTTGGCAAACTCCAAGCGGGCTGTCATGTGCCTTTTACTGATGACTGGCTACCGTCTCACCACTCTACCATAAACCCCTACATTTCCACAAACTTCAAAGTGTTTCCTTTCAAATGGTAACAGGAATATGTATATCCTTGCTTCAGGCCCTGAGCTACAAGCAGTTAGATTTGGCTGTGTAATTTTAGGCAAAAATTGAAGGGGCCGATCCCTGACAATGAATGACGTTAGTCTGGAGCACTGTAAAAGTAATTAACAATTAGGGTAAGTGTTGATTCAGGGGAACACATATGACCAGTGGGGACCCGTCATTCAGGTTAGGGCCACCTGTTTTGAGCCAACATTTTTTGCAAAAATAAAATACAAATATTATTTATTTGGGGGGGGGCTTGCTTGTTTTGCATGTTATTTTAGCATTAATACCTGTCACATATCAGTTTGCAAACAATGAAAATATATATATGTATCAATGAATTAATAAAGCCGCATACAAACATGGTCTCTTTTTTGTTTTCTTGAGTAAGGCAGCTCCAAAATGCAGGTGTTTCAGCCTAGCTCAGTGCTTTCTGTGGTGGCGGGGCAAGCCAGCAGAAAATACGGAGCGTTGCGCCATGATTGGCTCAGTGTTCTGTTACTCATGGGGACACTACGTCATCACCAAGTCTAAGGTTAGATCTCTAGAATTCTAGCCCCTTGGGTGCTGCCATAGAGTTACATTAGAAGTGGCCATCCAAGAAGGCTCAAGGACATTGTCCACAGATAAAATGATGTCAAATCACGTTATATCTACAGTAGCTTTGATTCGACTGATCACGTCAACATCATACTTTCTATCTTAGCTAGCAGTCATCATCATGAATCAAGACGACAATCTACTGGCAAATCATTTTTAATCCTTGTCATATGAAGAGAAATAATGAAGAGAAATTATAGATAAAACATATCGGTGCTCATCGACCATTGGACATAAACATTACACAACAAGTTGGAAATAGGAAATTCAACAATGAGTGGTTTGGAAGGAATCGGTGGCTAACTGCAAACATTGCAAAGCAATCATTAGCCTGCTATTCAGTGGAGTGGCTGTGGGGGTCCCAAGTCTAAGATTTAAGGGTCTCTTTTCCAAGATTAAAATGATAAGCATTTAACATTGGCCATGCTGTCAATGAAGAATGACTTGTGCTACACGCAAAACAACTGTTAACTCGGAACTGCAGAATCTGACTTTAGTGAGTTCAAGACAACTGGAAATTCTGGAAAAACAAGCTTTGACTGGGAAAATATGTTCAGCATGTAAATCAGAATGTAAATCGGGAACTCGGGTCTCTTTCTAGAGCTACGATCCGAAGATCACTGACGTCATCATGATTCAACCTTTTTCCCCCCGAGTTCCCAGTTGTCTTGAAAGCACCATAAATCCAGAGAATGCCAGACTTTGATGACAAAATTTGCCCACGAAGGACTGCCGCGCCACCTTCCTGTTCAAGTGAGCGCAGCACAACAAGGTGAGTCCAAACATGTATTGTATGCTGCTGCATAAATATGTATACTGAAGCTAAGAATGTAATACTACGTGTATGTTGTGTAGTAAGCTGTTTGTAGCCCATGTGCCTCACCCTAATAATTTGTTCTATTTTCATCTCTTAATTTCGCCAACTGTTCTGACTTGGTGGTGCACATGTGGCCTATAACCTGTTTTTGAGAAATGTAATCATCGATTATTGTAAGAGCTTTCATTGTATGCTTTTATGCCCCCTTTATTTATCCTACGGTTCTGACTTGGTGTACAGGGAGAACACTGTAAGAACGGCCCATGTTCTGAATTCTGTCACTGTACATTTCAAAAGTGCTGAACAAATAGTTATATTGACTAGTCCGCCCTAGCTCACTCATTACTGTCTTAATCAAAATTACGGATTGCCTCTTATCCGCTTGTCGTCTCCTTATGCCATAGTTTGTACATCTCAATTGTCCGTAGAAACCACATTTGCTTAAGCAAGTCAGCCATATCAGCTGTGTTTTTTAAAGGTAGTAAATGAGCATGAATGAACTGTTTTGCTGCCAGACAAGGCTCCGCTGATAGCCAGGTGTAGCAGTGGTATAGCGCAATTCATGTATTGTTTAGTGTTGTGTAGTGGCTTTGTTGGCATGCACCCCACATTATTTTTTTGCCCCACCAAGATTTACATGCTAAAATCGCCAGTGCATATGAAAGGCACTAATTTACAACATTGCCTAAGTCGTTAGCTTGGCTTTTATAATGTAAGCCTATAGGCATTGTGGTTTAAGCTGACAGACAGACCGACAGACAGAGAACAAGAATAAGCAGAGTGACACCAGAGAAGGGGGGGGGGGGGGGGGTTGGCTGCATGCTCAGTGATGTGGGCTGGTGTGGATAAAATGCCAAGGCTTAATTCTTGTCCCAGTCTGCCCCTGGCAAACCGATCAAATTAATGCATGAAGTATTAGGCTAATGTCTCCAAATGCGTGGCACCGCACACGCAAAGTGGGCATTTTTGGTTAGCTGCACGACACAGTGTTTACACAATTTTTATCATAATTCAAATAATCATAACACATATTTAGTAGTCTAGGCTATTAAAATCCATTGATACTTAAAATACGTAGACAGATGAAATGCATAATCTTTGGCAAAATTTAATTCCATGTATTGGCTAGATTATTATCGATTTTATGTTTTCCTGTTTCAGTTGTATATTTTTCCTAATGTCATCTGAATCGACAGCTCAAGAGCTGGAGCACAGCACTTGTTTAAGCTACTGCTCTGTGCAGGCTGTGCTGATACAGGCTACTGTACAAAAAAATACAATTCAAAACATTGTTGCCGTATTTAGGCTACATTATTTCAGTTCTGTAATTTACACATAAACAACCAATTGCATTGCAACGAGAACAAAAAGGTTAGATAGGCTAACATTTATTTACAGTCAATACGGGACCATTCAATTGAAGGATAATCTGCAATTGGTTTAAACTCTCGCAACAGTCGCGGTATTAATTAACACGCTCCGTACACATACCTCGGCGTCTTCAGAAGGCACTTAGCACCGGCCATCCCGTCCAAGATAAGCTACCGGAGCCTGGGGTTTTATGTCCTCGGTAGGAGAGGAGCGGAGGAATGCGGCGCGTCGCTGTCGCGAGGACACAGTCCTGTCCAGATGCACATCCCCCGTACGAGGAGAGGAGAAATTACAGCGCTACCGTGACGCTACCGTGACTTCATAGGGCGAGTGTGTATACTACGGTCGTTAACAGCGCGCAGCCAGCAGCAAAATGAAAGTCCGCTTGAAGAGAAGCGGGAGCATAGCCTCTCCCAGCATATATATATATATATATATATATATATATATATATGCTGTATATATATATATATATATATATATATATATATATATATATATATATATATATATATATATATATGCTGTATATATATATATATATATATATAAAACACACAAGCAAAGACACGCAGGCACACACAAACATACACACACAATAGAGTCCCCTTAACAAAAGGAAAAGAGCTACAGATAAGAGATAAATAACCCTTCTCTACATTTTCATCATGGGCACAAAATAAAGCCTCTGTATTTTATTAGGCTATTGGTAGTATGCTGAATTATGTTTTGCTCATTACTTACCATAAACGAACAATATTAGATTGCTTTACAGTTCTAATCTTATTTTACATGCAACATTGTTAAGACAAGGTCACACTCTCAAAAGAGGTGTTTAACCTCAAGGGTATTTTCCTCTTTAAAAAAAGGTTGAACAAAGAATGGTTTAAGTAATCCACTGGTGTCAGTATAGTTGTCAGCTCCTGAACCACAGCAGGCAGCACAAGGTCAGACAGAAAATGTATCTGTTTTGTTGACCAGGATATGCCCTATATCACAACAGGGCTTGATCTAGACCTGACGCCAAGGCAACAGGACACATCTACTTTAATAGCTCTGATGGAAACTGCTCTGTGACAGAGCTCAGAGAAGCCTGGAATATCAGAGTAGCCTATCCATGTCAGTCAATATCTCACTGCTTGATCTCCCTCAATGTAGATAGCAGATGAAGCTAAGGCTGCCTTCTATACCTTAGATGTTGCTGACGCCTGAAAGATCTTACAACGCCTGGATAGGTATTTTAAGTATCAACTGTTATAGCAATTTGTCGGTCGATGACACGGTCGATGACGTGGCAAGCCACCGTCGGTTGTTGCGCCGCCTCGGCCTCAACTGAGGAACGCGGCCTAAGGCTTTTGTGGTCACGTAGCAACTTGATTTTTCATACATGTATGAATCCTAATAACAAGCGAACCTTCCCTCCTGTCTTTCCCTACTGTTCTAATATCATTCACTTTATAAAGACAATAATAGCCCTGTGGAGCTATGGTGTCTATTTGTCACAATGACTGCAATTTTACCCGTTTTGATGTATAAAAAAAGCCTCCGCCCTATTTTTACCCCCATCACACACACGCACACACACACACACACACACACACACACACACACACACACACACACACACACACACACACACACACACACACACACACACACACACACACACACACACACACACACACACACACACACACACACACACACACACACACACACACACACACACACACACACACACACACACACATTACCGTGCTGAAATGATCAGTGGGGGAATTCTGAGAAAACAACATCTTAAGGATTCTTCATGAATACCAATTGGTGCATCAGTCACTCCAAAAGCGCAGGCGGAGCAGCCAGAGTGATATGGAATGTTGCTCTCTTCACCCGATGGCCACTGCAATACGCCCCCCCTCTCCTCCTTGTACTAGGATATTTAACCGACCTTTCAGGGTAATAGGACCATTAGTCTGCAGAGGGAGGTGTGTATGTGTGTGCCTGTGTGAGTATATGTTTGCGTGTGAGAGTGTTGGAGGGTTGAATGTCATGTAGAGAGCAGGGCCCAGGGTCCTGACAGGCTGTAGCTTGTTTTGTTGTATATGTGTTAGAGTAGTGGGTGTACTGTAAATGTGTCACATTCTCCACATAAAAATAGACTTGTAAGTTGTGACATATGAATTACATTGCCAAATATTGTATTGTAAATGGATGTTCTACGTAGGCTGCTACAGTTACCTCATCACAGTGTCACCACAGTCAAACCAAGGTAAATCTAGTAAGACTAATTGTGAGTCCCCAAATTCATCACCATCACAGCCGTATGTTCAACTGTACTATAGCCTGAGGGGCAATCTCCCTAGTCCCCAGGCTGCACAGAGGACAAGCAGTGTGAAGTGACCTTGCTGTTCCCCTCTGGGTAAGTCATACTGGAAGTCTCTCTCCCTCTCTCCTTCCCTCACACTCTCTCTCCTCTCTCTCCTCTCTCTCCTCTCTCTCCTCTCTCCCTCCCTCCTTCCCTCACTCTCTCTCCTCTCTCTCCCCTCCCCTCTCCTCTCTCTCTCTCTCCTCTCTCTCTCTCTCCCTCCCTCCTTCCCTCACACTCTCTAGCCTCTCTCTCCCCTCTCCTCTCTCTCTCTCCTCTCTCTCTCTCTCTCCCTCTCTCTCTCTCTCTCTCACACACACACACATAGGCTCCCTAGTCACCTCGTCTCGCCTTCCACTCAAGCACACACCTCAACCAACACACACTCCCATCCCATCTACTCTGCAGGAATAGTCATTTTCCTTCAACCTTTATTACCAAAGACAAGTGGTCCAAACTGCAGTAGACAGAGACGTTATTGTATTCTACAAGTTAATGTAGCCCTCAGTCTCTGTTCTCTTTCACCTGCACCAGTGTGACCGAACACACACACATACAGTCAGGCACGTACAGAAGCACGCACGCACGCAAGCACACAAACACACACACACATACACACACACGCACACTGTGAAACACTGCTACACCGTTTCCACCATGCCAAATAATGATTTGTGATTTAGGGCTATAAATGCCTCATCAGTCCCTATGACTGCTACTTCTCTATCACAATCCCTACTGCTCTCTCCAGTCATGTTTCCCTCCAAACAAACACATCTCAAAAACACCTTTCTCTCAGTCAGACAGGTGTTAGTATTCATGACACAGGCCTTACCTGTTCGTAAGTATAGCTGTTTGTATTCAAATACAGCTACTTCCTATTGTTCACAGGCTTTGTTTCCCCTCTGCCATTAGCCGTGGGTGTCTGTCAGTCAGACCAGACGTGTTGTCCTCTTCACAGACAGACAGAGCGGCAGAGTGGTAAGATCGTTAGACTGCATTGGCTAATGGTGAGCGCTGTCCCTCGCATTCGAATCAGTCAGCGAGTGCTGTGAGTGACAGCTGTGAGTGTGTGTGTGTGTGTGTATGTTTATCTGTGTGTTAGACTGTGAGTGACAGTGGTCACTCACAGGCTGACAATCAGTCAGACAGACAGTCAGGGTGTGTGTGAACATTGAGCTGTTCACATAGGCCTTTTAGAATTCCACAGGCCACAAGTTTGCCCACTGGCCACTCAAACATACCCAACACAACTGACACTACACTCTTAGAAATAAGCATTCCAAAAGGGTTCTTTGGCTTTCCCCGTATAAGAACCCTTTTTGGTTCCAGGTAGAACCCTTTTTGGTTCCAGGTAGAACACTTTTAGTTTCCAGGTAGAACCCTCTGTAGAAAGGGTTCTACATGGAACTATAAATTACATATGGGGACAGCCGAAGAACCCTTTTAACTTCTCTAGGATAGGGGGCAGCATTTTCACTTTTGGATAAATAGCGTGCCCAATTTCAACTTCCTTCTACTCATCCCCGGAATATAAGATATGCATATTATTAGTAGATTTGGATAGAAAACACTCTGAAGTTTCTAAAACTGTTTGAATCATGTCTGTGAGTATCACAGAACTTATGTAGCAGGCAAAACCCCGAGAACTAACCATTCAGATTTTTTTTTCTGAGGTCACCGTCTGTTCAATGAGTTTTCATTGGGATACTAGATTTCTACTCAACCTGTTTGCAGTTCCTACCGCGCCACTGGATGTCACCAGTCTTTGGAAATAGGTTGAGGTTATTCCTTTGTGCAATGAAGAAGAACGGCCATCTGGAATCAGTGGTTATGTGTACTGTTTGAGAGTTGCGCAAGACTAGAAAAGTAGCTTTAGTTTGTTGACCTCCTGTATTGAAAACAGATAGACCCGTCTTCAATTTGATCGATTATTAACGTTTACAAATACTTTAAGTTTTATTACAAAAATAGTTTGAAATGTTTTGGCAAGTGTTTAGAGGTAATTTTTGAGAGATTTTGTAGTGACGTTGCGCAAATTGGAAGCTGTTTTTTTCTGAATCAAACGCGCCAAATAAATGGATATTTTGGACATATATGGACGGATTTAATCGAACAAAAGGACCATTTGTGATGTTTATGGGACATATTGGAGTGCCAACAAAATTAATTTGTCAAAGGTAAGGCATGATTTATATTTTATTTCTGCGTTTTGTGTTGCGCCTGCAGGGTTGAAATATGTTACACTCTCTTTGTTTACTGTTGTGCTATCATCAGATAATAGCATCTTATGCTTCTGCCGAAAAGCCTTTTTGGAATCTGACACATTGGCTGGATTCACAACGAGTGTAGCTTTAATTTGGTATCTTATATGTGTGATTTAATGAAAGTTTGATTTTATATCATTTTTTTGAATTTGGCGCTCTACATTTTCCCTGGCTATTGGCCAAGTGGGACGCAAGCATCCCACATATCCCAGAGAGGTTCTAGATAGCACTTTCTTTTCTAAGAGTGTACTGATAGTCTGCCTCAGAGTAGACAGGACCCCATGTATTTTTACCTTGTCTTTACTCTCTCTCTTCTCTCTCTTTCTCTCCACATTTTCCCCTCTGTCTATCGCTATCCTTCTCTCCCTCCCTCCCTCCCTCCCTCCCTCCCTCCCTCCCTCCCTCCCTCCCTCCCTCCCTCCCTCCCTCCCTCCCTCCCTCCCCTCTGTTTCTCTCAGTGTCTTCTAATCCCAAAGCCATTTAAAGGGAACAATTGCATCAGGTCTTTTCTTTTAAAAAATATCGAAGGAACAGCAAAGATTAAAGCAACCACTCAAATCATCTCATCACCATCATCAACACAGAACCACATCAGAGTGAACCAGTAGGAGCAAAGCATTTCAGTGTGGAAATCAGAACAAATCAGGCAGAGAGTGCTCTCACTGTCAAAGCCCTGTCACAGATGAGCTATTTTAAAACCTGGCTGGGTACATAACAGGAACGCACAATTGGAGTAGCGGTTGGAAAAATATGTGTACATTCAAAAAGGAGAGAGAGAGGTAGAGCGAGAGAAAGAGGGAGGGAAGAGGCAGAGAGAGAAGAGGTAGGTAGACATGTATATACGTATCTAGAGCGAGAAGAGGTAGGCAGACATGTATATACGTATCTAGAGAGAGAAGAGGTAGGCAGACATGTATATACGTATCTAGAGAGAGAAGAGGTAGGCAGACATGTATATACGTATCTAGAGAGAGAAGAGGTAGGCAGACATGTATATACGTATCTAGAGCGAGAAGAGGTAGGCAGACATGTATATACGTATCTAGAGAGAGAAGAGGTAGGCAGACATGTATATACGTATCTAGAGAGAGAAGAGGTAGGCAGACATGTATATACGTATCTAGAGAGAGAAGAGGTAGGCAGACATGTATATACGTATCTAGAGCGAGAAGAGGTAGGCAGACATGTATATACGTATCTAGAGAGAGAAGAGGTAGGCAGACATGTATATACGTATCTAGAGCGAGAAGAGGTAGGCAGACATGTATATACGTATCTAGAGAGAGAAGAGGTAGGCAGACATGTATATACGTATCTAGAGAGAGAAGAGGTAGGCAGACATGTATATACGTATCTAGAGAGAGAAGAGGTAGGCAGACATGTATATACGTATCCAGAGAGAGAAGAGGTAGGCAGACATGTATATACGTATCCAGAGAGAGAAGAGGTAGGCAGACATGTATATACGTATCTAGAGAGAGAAGAGGTAGGCAGACATGTATATACGTATCTAGAGAGAGAAGAGGTAGGCAGACATGTATATACGTATCTAGAGAGAGAAAGATGCTAAAGGCAGGGTGAGAGAGAGAATAATGAAAGGAGAGACAGACTACAGTGGTTTCAAAATGAGTCAGTGGTTGTGACACAGACATAAATATTTATGGGACATTAGGAGTACTGGGGGTTTGACCCTTCACCCCTGGGACCAGAGGACACACACAACACATGCTACTGTAAAGGCTAAGGCCACAGCTAAGACAAATATCTTACTGGGTGGTGAGTGGTTGCTCATGGCAATGGCATCTACAGTAATGCTATACATTTAAAAGATCAAATGCAGAGATTTTTATCTCAATATCAAATCATTTCTGGGTAACAAGTAACTTAGTGTGATTGATTTAAATTAAATTGGTCAAAAATAAACAAAAATAGCTTCTTAGCAAAGAGCAATTTCTCAAGCAAGAATTTAGCTAGGACTGTTTGGGTTTGGTCTGAGTGAAAACTAGCTGTTGTTGGCAGAGAGGTGCGGAACTCTCTTTCTTATTGGTCTACTAACTAATTTACTGCCTGTCTGGCCAAAACTCCATCCCAACAAAACAAGCTGAAATTTCAGATGGTCTTTTCAAACAGCTCTTACACTAAAATGGCATCATTATACTTTTCACAACTTCACTGTATTATTCCAACCTCATAGTGTGAAAATACATATAAAACCCAGGTAAATCATGTTTTTGACTGTACTGGGTCTTTATATGATATTTAGCTTTCCTCAGTTAGAAGAGATGGAATATCATAATATGTAGATGGTTACACATGGTTTGATTTGGTTCTTGTTTTGTAGGCAGAAGATGGTGGTTTGTGGAAAAAGAGAGTAATTGAAGGATGGGAAAACAGCAATAAATAGACAATTGTAAAAGTGTGTGTGTGTCTGTCTGCGTATGTGTGTGTGCGCATGAGTGCTTGTGGGCCTATTTGTGTGTATGTGTGTGGCCGTGCTTGTTAAAAAAGGATTTGTGACTGCTTGGACTAACAGGAGTGTATTAAGTTGACTATTATTTCCATCACATCTCTCCAGTTGATGTGATCTGGCTTTTATCCCCTCATCAAAGGACAAGAAGAAGACTTTATTAATAAGAGTTTCACAGTGGTGTGTGTGTGTGTGTGTGTGTGTGTGTGTGTGTGTGTGTGTGTGTGTGTGTGTGTGTGTGTGTGTGTGTGTGTGTGTGTGTGTGTGTGTGTGTGTGTGTGTGTGTGTGTGTGTGTGCGTGCGTGCGTGCGTGTGTGTGCACCCTGGATGGAAGATTACACTGACAGACAAGACCGTTATGGATATTACTGACATTCCAATGACTGCCACCTTTCTCTGAGAAATATGCAAATAAGGGAGAGAAAAACTATTCTACGCAGAGTTCAATGACGCATGAAATCGGAGCTTCACCGAAAGATGGACTTTAGCATTTTATGGCCATTCTATCGATTTCACACCTATCATGCACGCCCAAATGTATGCACGCTGGCAGGGAACAGTGCATTTCAGCATTACATAAAAGGCACATGGGAGCTCGTTGATTCTGGCCGCAATTATGGCTAATGACATCATTAATCAGTCTAATCACGCTCCCCTCTCTCTGCAGTTATACCTGCACATTCACATGATTGGTCCTCTGCATCTAGTCACCTGTTTACGTAGAATAATGAGCAGAGGATGTGATTAGCAGAGATGATAATTATTATTATTATTAGAATCATATGGAGAGGTTAATGAGGGTCTGGGTGAGAGGTCTCTGCTGACACTGTTGTCACTATTGTACATAAAGGTTTACACAGTGGATTTGGGATGAGTGGGAGGATCAACTTGATTTCATAAGCTCAGATCAATATTTGACATTCATCCAATGGCCTGTCTGGAGAGGCAGTGGGACAGGAGGTTGGAAGGTGGGGAGTGTTGGCGGTGGGTATACAGTAGGTGCCAGGGGGTGATACTGTAAATGGTGGAGTTACATTAGGAACTGGGGAGTGTTGGCGGTGGGTATACAGTAGGTGCCAGGGGGTGATACTGTAAATGGTGGAGTTACATTAGGAACTATGGAGTGTTGGCGGTGGGTATACAGTAGGTGCCAGGGGGTGATACTGTAAATGGTGGAGTTACATTAGGAACTATGGAGTGTTGGCGTTGGGTATACAGTAGGTGCCAGGAGGTGATACTGTAAATGGTGGAGTTACATTAGGAACTATGGAGTGTTGGCGGTGGGTATACAGTAGGTGCCAGGGGGTGATACTGTAAATGGTGGAGTTACATTAGGAACTGTGGAGTGTTGGTGGGTAAAAAGTAGTAAAGTGAATGAGAGGTACAGTATGTACAATACAGTGACTGTCAGAGGGGTGGGGGGTTGGGGTTTTGGTAGCCGGTATAGAGGATGGTAAAGGTTTCATTACGGTAATGGCTGGTGACAGCCTGTGCTTCCGGCTGGTGGCTGTTCATGCTGAGGCCAAGCTCAGTCAGAGCCCAGAGTCAAGCCAAGTCAGGACTAGTACAACAGAACACTAGGCTACGATGCTCATTTGAGACTGCGTTTTTTAGATTCATTTTCCTGAAGAGTGGAGGAGTTATATCCCTATATCTGTGTCTCTGACTCTGTCTCTCTATATCTCACTCTCTCTCTTTCTCTCTCTGTTCGGCACTGATTATCGCCTGTCCCCTTTAATCCCCCTAGGATGCCATAGAAACGAAGGAGGACACTTTAAGTCTACTTAATCCTAGACACCACTGTATGCACACTGATGTGGGCATACAGTATCTTCAGAAAGTATTCATACCCCTTAGTCCACATTTAGTTGTGTTACAGCCTGAATTCAAAATGGATTCAATAAGTATTTTTCTCACCCATCTACACACAATAGCCCATAATGACAAAGTGAAAACATTTTAAAATTTTTGCAACTTTTTTGAAATTGAAATATAGAAATATCTCACCGGATGTGGATGTGTCACTGCAACAACCTTAAAGGTCCTAAACTATATCACCACTGCCCTTGACTCTAAGCAATGTTGTGCTGCTATTTTTATTGACTTGCCCAAAGCTTTTGATACGGTAGACCATTCCATTCTTTTGGGCCAGCTAAGGAGTATTATTGGTGTCTCTGAGGAGTGTTTGGCCTGGTTTGCTAACTACCTCTCTCAAAGAGTGCAATGTGTAAAGTCAGAACATCTGCTGTCTCAGCCACTGCCTGTCACCTGTCTTCTCAATTTACATCAACAACATAGCTCAGGCAGTAGGACGCTCTCTCATTCATTTAAATGCAGGTGATACAGTCTTATACTCAGCTGACCCCTCCTTGGATTTCGAGTTAAATGCTCTACAACAAAGCTTTCTTAGTGTCCAGCAAGCTTTCTCTGCCATTTTTGTTCACCTCCAAAACAAAGGTCATGTGGTTTGGTAAGAAGAATGCCCCCCCTCTTGCCCCACCGGTGTGATTAGTACCTCTGACGGTTTAGAGCTTGAAGTAGTCACCTCATACAAGTACCTCATACAAGTACTCATACAGTACACTGTCCTTCTCTCAGCACATATTCAAGCTGCAGGCCAAGGTTAAATCTAGAAGTGGTTTCCTCTATCGTAATTGCTCCTTTTTCACCCCAGCTGCCAAACTAACCCTGATTCAGATGACCATCCTACCCATGCTAAATTTCGGAAATGTAATTTATAGATCGGCAGGTAAGGGTGCTCTCGAGCGGCTAGATGTTCTTTACCATTCGGCCATCAGATTTTCCACCAATGCTCCTTATAGGACACATCACTGCACTCTATACTCCTCTGTAAACTGGTCATCTATGTACGTATACCTGGCGCAAGACCCACTGGTTGATGCTTATTTATAAAATCCTCTTAGGTCTCACTTCCCCCAATCTGAGATACCTACTGCAACCCTTATTCTCTAATTCTGCCAGTTACAATCTGTTAAAGATCCCCCCAAAAAACACACATCCATGCGTTGCTCCTCTTTTCAGTTTGCTGCAGCTAGCAACGGGAACAAGCTGCAAAAAAACAGTCAAACTGGACAGTTAATCTCCATCTCTACATTCAAAAACAATCATGGACACTTACTGACACTTGTGGCTGCTTCGCGTGATGTGTTGTTGTCTCTATCTTTTTGCCTTTCGTGCTGTTGTCTGTGCCTAACAATGTTTGTGCTGCTACCATGTTGTGTTGCTACCACTTTGTGCTGTTGCCATGTTGTGTTGCCATGTTGTGTTGTTGTCTTAGGTCTCTCTTTATGTAGTGTTGTGGTGTCTCTCTTGTCGTGACGTGTGTTTTGTCCTATATTTTATTTTTAATCCCAGCTCCCGTCCGGACAGGAGGCCTTCCACCTCTTGGTAGGCCGTCATTGTAAATAAGATTTTGTTCTTAATTGACTTGCCTAGTTAAATAAAGGTTCAATAAAATAAAATACATCTACATAAGTATTGACACCCGTTTGCCATGACACTCCAAATTGAGCTCAGGTGCATCCAATTTCAATTGATCATCCTTGAAACGTCACTACAACTTGATTGGAGTCCACCTGTGGTCTATTAAATGATGTGGACATGATTTAGAAAGAAACACACCTGTCTATATAAGGTCCCACAGTTGACAGTGCATGTCAGAGCAGAAACTATACCATGAAGTCCAAGGAACTCTCCATAGACCGTCGAGATTTGTGAATTATGATGAGGCATACCGTGCCTTGCAAAAGTATCCCCCTTGGCGTTTTTCCTATTCTGTTGCATTATAACCTGTAATTTAAATCGATTTTTATTTGGATTTCATGTAATGGACATACACAAAATAGTCCAAGTTGGTGATGTGAAATGAAAAAAATAACTTGTTAAAAAAAATCTAAGAAAAAAGAAAAGGGGTGTATGCACATGTATTCACCCCCTTTGCTATGAAGCCCCTAAATTAGATCTGGTGCAACCAATTACCTTCAGAAGTCACATAATTAGTTAAATAAAGCCCACCTGTGTGCAATCTAAGTGTCACATGATCTATCACATGATCTCAGTATATATACACCTGTTCAGAAAGGCCCCAGAGGCTGCAACACCACTAAGCAAGCGACACCATGAAGACCAAGGAGCTCTCCAAACAGGTCAGGGACAAAGTTGTGAAGGGTTGGGTTATAAAAAATGTCAGAAACTTTGAACATCCTATGGAGCACCATTAAATCCATTATTAAAAAATGGAAAGAATATGGCAACACAACAAACCTACTAAGAGAGGGCCGCCCACCAAAATTCACGGAGCAGGCAAGGAGGGCATTAATCAGAGAGGCAACAAAGAGACCAAAGATAACCCTGAAGGAGCTGCAAAGCTCTACAGCGGAGATTGGACTATCTGTCCATAGGACCACTTTAAGCTGTACACTCCACAGAGCTGGGCTTTACTGAAGGGCGGCCAGAAAAAAAGCCATTGCTTAAAGAAACAAATAAGAAAACACGTTTGGTGTTTGCCAAAAGGCATGTGGGGGTCTACCAAACCATATGGAAAAAGGTACAAAGGTCAGATGAGACCAAAATGTTGCTTTTTTGCCATAGAGGAAAACGCTATGTCTGGCGCAAACCCGACATCTCTCATCACCCTGAGAACACCACCCCCACAGTGAAGCATGGTGGTGGCAGCATCAAATAAAGGCACATGACAGCATGCCTGGAGTTTGCAAAAAGGCATGTGAAAGACTCTGAGATCATAACTCTTTGGCCTGAATGCAAAGTGCTATGTCTGGAGAAAACCAGGCACGCTCATCACCTGTCTAACACCATCGCTAGCGTGTTAGTGGTGGCAGCATCATGCTATAGGGATGCTTTTCAGTGGCAGGGACTGGGAGGCGGGTGAGAATAGAGGGAGCAATGAATGGAGCCAAATTCAGGAAAATCCTTGATGAGAATCTGCTTCAGAGTGCAAACAACCTTAGAGTGGAAATGACTCAAGCATACAACCAAAGTAATGCTGGAATGGCTTCAGAGACGAATATGTGAAAGACCTTGAGTTGGCCAACCAAAGTCTAGACTTGAATCCCATAGAAAGTACGTGGAAAGACTTGAAAATTTCTCTTCACCGCCGCTCCCCATCTAAGTTAACAGATCTTCAGGAGATCTGCAAGGAAGAATGGGAGGAAATCCCCAAATCCAGATGTGTAAAGCTGATACGCAAATCCAGATGTGTAAAGCTGATACAGACATACCCAAGATGACTGTGGAATAAGTCAAGGGGTATAAATACTTTCTGAAAGCACTGTACATGCATGCATGCACACACACAAACACTAATACATACATACACAAGTAGTGTGTTCATCTTCACTGCACAGTTTGCCCCTCTCCTTTCTTTTCAACAACACAAACCCACAATGGTGTACTACCATGATTCAAAGGTAACCTTCCATACATGTTTGCCCATGATAGAAGTTGTCAGAAAGGTACTTGTTGGACCTGAATGCCAAACATTCAGGAGATAGAGGTGCTCAAAGTTAACAATTTTGCATACCCACAATACAATTACACATCCATGTCTTCATCACTGGAAAGATAAACTGTTGAGTTTGATATCATTTTAACCTTTAATAACGTCAACTTTCAACTCAGATTTGTCAAATTTTTATATTTTTCATTGATGAAGACATGAATGCAAAATAGGTCATCTTTGAGCACCTCTATCTCCTGAATGTTTTGGCATTCAGTTTCAAAAAGTCCCTTTCTGTCCACTTCTGCCATGGCAAACATATATGATTTTGTTCAAATCAAAAGGGGTACAGTCAGAACGTGATTGAAGTCATATGGAACGACCCTTCTGCCTTCCTCCACTACCACCAGACCCCCCTCCTGACAGGTGTATCTGTCCACAGCAACAATAACAACAACAACAACGACAACAAAGCCAGGCATATACAGATACATACACTACCTGCTACTCTCTCACAGACAGACTGAAGGCTCTTCAATCTTACTGGGTTCAAGGAAGGTATAATAAAGCAACAACGATTCACAGAAACACAATCCAAAAATTATGCAGGGGAGAACTCAGTTAGCTCGATTCAACGTTAAATTCATTGAAATTAACAAAGTGCATTCAGTCTATTTTGTTATTACCAGTATCGATAGTTTAGTACTATTTTCACACCAACTTTGCATGTTAAACAATAATCACACAACCACAGATTTTTAAGTCTTTCTCAACAACAACATTTCTAAAGTTCCCTGTGTGTTTCTCTGCTTCTCCTCTTACCTTCCACCCCCCTAACCCACCAGCAGATGTAATCTGGATAACTTATGATTTTTTGGATTCCTGTCTGGGGGGCCTTTCAGTCCCTGCAATGCGGTATTAGAACCACACTTACACAAAATTCCTGAGCTTTCACAAG
This sequence comes from Salvelinus fontinalis, assembly GCF_029448725.1. Lineage (NCBI taxonomy): Eukaryota > Metazoa > Chordata > Actinopteri > Salmoniformes > Salmonidae > Salvelinus > Salvelinus fontinalis. The sequence goes on along the minus strand of NC_074688.1, from coordinate 17,986,035 downwards.
GCCCATTTTTAAACACAGGGGCTGAAAAACGATCGTATATGTTAATAATTGTATAACGTTGCAACCTGGGGCTCCAGCCAGACCTCTGAACTAAGAGCTTACAGAGGTCCCGGTCTCTCTCTGCTAGGACATTGGTCGTTATGTTTTTCTGACCAAGCAGCAGAAAATCGAATTATTAGCCACAACCCAATTACTTTCCCATCCAACTCGGTGGCTCAAATTCAAGGTCGGATTTGTGGATTAGCTTGCAAGGTCTACGGGATAGCTTTCTAAAAAAGAAAAAAAGAGAGGGAAAGAGAGAGGGGAAGAGAGAGAGAGAGGGGGAGAGAGAGAGTGGGGGAGAAGAGAGAGGGGGGGAGAGAGAGGGGAGAAGAGAGAGAGTGAGGGGGGGAAGAGAGAGAGTGAGAGGGAAGAGAGATAGAGTGAGAGGGAAGAGAGAGGGAAGAGAGAGAGAGGGGAGAGAGAGAGAGAGAGGGGGGGGGAAGAGAGAGAGAGTGAGAGGGGGGAAGAGAGAGAGAGTGAGAGGGAAGAGAGAGAGAGTGAGAGAGAGAGGGGGAGAGAGAGAGAGTGAGGGGGGAAGAGAGAGAGTGAGAGGGCAGAGAGAGAGAGTGAGAGGGAAGAGAGAGAGAGTGAGAGGGAAGAGAGAGAGAGTGAGAGGGAAGAGAGAGAGAGTGAGAGGGAAGAGAGAGGGAAGAGAGAGAGAGAGAGAGGGGAGAGAGAGAGAGAGAGAGGGGGGGGAAGAGAGAGAGAGAGGGGGGGAAGAGAGAGAGAGTGAGAGGGGGGAAGAGAGAGAGAGTGAGAGGGAAGAGAGAGAGAGGGGGGGAAGAGAGAGAGTGACATGGAAGAGAGTGAGAGAGAGAGAGATAGGGGAAGAGAGAGAGAGGGGGGAAGAGAAAGAGAGCTAGAGAGGAAGAGAGAGAGAGTGAGGGGGGGAAGAGATAGAGAGTGAGAGGGAAGAGAGAGAGAGAGCGATTGAGAGAGGGAAAGAGAGAGAGAGGGGGAGAGAGAGAGAGAGAGAGAAGAGAAAGGCCATAATGCAAGAGAAAGGCCATAATGTACTATTCCAGGTTAGGCACAATTTCGATTTTGGCCACTAGATTGCAGCAGTGTATGTGCCAAGTGTTATTCAATGAACCATTGCATTTCTCTTCAAAATGTTGTATCAAGACTGCCCAATGTGCCTAATTGGTTTATTAATACATTTTCAAGTTCATACCTGTGCACTCTCCTCAAACAATACCATGGTATTCTTTCACTGTAATAGCTACTGTAAAGTGGATAGTGCAGTTAGATCAACATGAACTCAAGCTTTCTGCCTATATCAGATATGTCTATGTCCTGTAAAATGTTCTTGTACGGCCTCCCGGGTGGCGCAGTGGTCTAGGGCACTGCATCGCAGTGCTAACTGCGCCACCAGAGTCTCTGGGTTCGCCCCCAGGCTCTGTCGCAGCCGGCCGCGACCGGGAGGTCCGTGGGACGACGCACAATTGGGCTAGCGTCGTCCGGGTTAGGGAGGGTTTGGCCGGTAGGGATTTCCTTGTCTCATCGCGCTCCAGCGACTCCTGTGGCGGGCTGGGCGCAGTGCGCGCTAGCCAAGGGGGCCAGGTGCACGGTGTTTCCTCCGACACATTGGTGTGGCTGGCTTCTGGATTGGAGGCGCGCTGTGTTAAAGAAGCAGTGCGGCTTGGTTGGGTTGTGCCTCGGAGGACGCATGGCTTTCGACCTTCGTCTCTCGCGAGCCCGTACGGGAGTTGTAGCGATGAGACAAGATAGTAATTACTAGCGATTGTCTACCACGAAAATTGGAGAGAAAAGGGGATAAAATTTAAAATAAATAAATAAATAAATAAAAAATGTTCTTGTACTTACAACCTCATGCTAATCACATTAGCCAACGTTAGCTCAACAGTCCCGTGGGGTGACACCGATCCCGTAGAGGTTAAGATGATGTCAATACATGTGATACTATATACTATACAATACTATACTATACACATCATTACATTGCCCTGGTAAATCTACTCAATCTGTTCTCATGAATGTTATACGGCCATACCTCAGAGAATGTGTATGTTGGCGTTCACCTGAAAATATAAAAAAGTACTATATCTTATAATAATTGTTTTAAACCAGTCTGTATGAAGAGATGATATATTATTATACCAAGCTGTCATCATTTTATTATGTAGATATGTGGGCCAAAAAGGTTGACCCAACGGCTCATTAAATGAAAGACTTAAATATATCTATTAATGAGATGGTACTGTCGCTGGATGATATGTGCCTGCTGCTTAATTCTCAAATATCCTTCAGTCTAAAAGCTTTGTTCATCAAACTAATGTGAGTGGACAGCCACCAAACACAGTATATTCTCATTTCTCCATTATGTCAATGTGTAGGAGCAGGTGAAGTCTTTTGGCAATAACAGTCTGGAAGGGAAGGTATGCCAGTCTCTATTAACGTGTGGGGATTACATTTAACACCCCACCTCATATCGTCCTGCCTGAGAGACGTATTGTGCTAAAGCCTACAGTAACCTGAGGTATCACTTTCATTATTGCCTCATTAACCTGCTAATAGCCACGTCCTTACCGCTACTGTCGCTACGTCTTTACAGCCTTTAAATTATCCAGCGCTGCATCCGCACAAAGAGTATCTCTGTCTCTGCAATTATCTAAAGGCCCGACCAATGCATTCCCACCCAGATTATACTAATGAGTCAGCATAGGTGACATACAGTACAACTACAACGGCTAAATGTCACTATTTTGACATTCTAATGGGACCATGTTGATTACTACTGTGTCAGTCAGATCTCTGTCCCATCCTACACTGAGTGTAAATAACATTAGGAACACCTTCCTAATATTGAGTTGCACCCCCCTTTGCCCTCAGAACAGCCTCAATTAGTCAGGGCATGGACTCTACAAGGTGGCGAAAGAATTCTACAGGGATGCTTCCCACAGTTGTCTCAAGTTGGCTGGATGTTCTTTGGGTGGTGACCCATTCTTGATACACACGTGACCTACTACCATACCCCGTTCAAAAGCACATACATATTTTGTCTTGCCCATTCACCCTCTGAATGACACACATACACAATCAATGTCTCAATTGTCTCAAGGTTTAAAAATCCTTCTTAACCTGTCTCCTCCCCTTCATCTACACTGATTGAAGAGGATTTAACAAGTGACATCAATAAGGGATCATAGCATTCACCTGGATTCACCTGGTCACAATTATACTGTTTTAGGTAAAGTGGAATATTGCTATTAATAAGATGCCTTTATTTCTCATTAACATAGAGTACGCTGATTTTACAAAACATTAGGAACAGGAGACAGACTGTCTGTTGTAAAGGGTTGTAAAGAGTTGTAAAGGGAAACTGTGTTCAGATCAGATCTGTGCTGGAGTGTCTGAACAGTTTGCTGTGGTAAGAGGCAGGGGGGAGAGGGAGGGTAAGGGGGTAGAGAGGGAGAGGGGGTAGAGGGAGAGGGGAGATAGCAGGGTTGGGGAGTAACCGATTACATGTAATCTGTCACGTGTGCTCCCTCTCCGGCCTCTAGGTCACCAGGCTGCTCATATGGCGCACACCTGTCACCAGCGTTACACGCATCTGCGCATAATGACACTCACCTGAACTCCTTCACCTCCTTGATTGCCTGCCCTTTATATGTCACTCCCTTTGGTTTCTTCCCCAGTCGTCATTGTTTCTGTATCATGTTGGTACGCTGTTCGTGTTTCTTGTTGTATTTGTTTATTTATTAAATGTATTCACTCCCTGAACTTGCTTCCCGACTCTCAGCGTACATCGTTACAGAATGACGACTCAACAAAGGGAAGCATCATGGAGTGTTTTTTTTGTGTGTGTGTTGGAGGTGATGTCGGGTCCGGGTGTTGGAGCCGGAGCTACCTGGGAGGGCTCAGTGGGTTTGTAGGCTCCCATGCCTCAGCTGGGTGAACAGGTTCCTGTGGCTCAACCGAGGCAACCAGGGAGATTTCAGCCGGCTCATCAGGTTCTCACTCCTCAGCCTGTTTGTCAGGTTTCTGCGTCTCAGCGGAGGCGACCGGTTCGCTCTGGATCCCCGGAATCGTCCCTGTGGTTGGCATCCTGCGGCTGGAGCCGAACGCACCGGATAGGGGGTACTGTCACGTATGCTCTCTCTCCGGCGCTCTAGGTTGTCATGCTCCCGTGCCGCACCCGGATTGACAGGTTCCCGCGCCTTAGCAGAGGTGACTAGTCCGCTCATGATCCCCGGGATCGTCATCTCATCGTTGCGTCTGGGAGGGGGTACTGTCTGGTGTGCTTCCTCTCCGGCCTCTTGGTCACCAGGCTGCTCGTTATGGCGCACACCTGTCACCAGTGTTACGCGCATCTGCGCATAATGACACTCACCTGAACTCCTTCACCTCCTTGATTGCCTGCCCTTTATATGTCACTCCCTTTGGTTTCTTCCCCAGTCGTCATTGTTTCTGTATCATGTTGGTACGCTGTTCGTGTTTCTTGTTGTATTTGTTTATTTATTAAATGTATTCACTCCCTGAACTTGCTTCCCGACTCTCAGCGTACATCGTTACATAATCAGTATCTTTCCGATTTGGTCCTGCCGTATATTTAAAACAAACATTTATTTAACTAGGTAAGCTAGTTGAGAACAAGTTCTCATTTACAACTGCGAGCTGGCCAAGATAAAGCAAAGCAGTGTGACACAAACAACAACAAAGTTACACATGGAATAAACAAGCGTACAGTCAATGACACAATAAAAAAAAGAAGGTCTATATACAGTGTGTGCAAATGGCGTGAGGAGGTAAAGCAATAAATAGGCCACAGTAGCAAAGTAATTTGAATTTAGCAAATTAACACTGGAGTGATAGATGTGCAGATGGTGACGTGCAAGTATAAATACTGGTGTGCAAAAGAGCAGAAAAATTAATTTAAAAAATATGGGGATGAGGTAGGTAGATTGGGTGGGCTATTTACAGATGGGCTATGTAAAGCAGCAGAGATTGGTAAGCTGCTAAAATAGCTGATGTTTAAAGTTAGTGAGGGAAATATAAGTCTCCAGCTTCAGCAATGTTTTTCAATTCGTTCCAGTCATTGGCAGCAGAGAACTGGAAGGAAAGGCGGCCAAATGAGGTGTTGGCTTTGGGGATGACCAGTGAGATATACCTGCTGGAGCGCGTGCTACGGGTGGGTGTTGTTATCGTGACCAGTGAGCTGAGATAAGGCAGAGCTTTACCTAGCATAGACTTATAGATGACCTGGAGCCAGTGGGTCTGGCAACGAATATGTAGCGAGGGCCAGCCGACTAGAGCATACAGGTCGCAGTGGTGGGTGGTATAATATATAAGGGGCTTTGGTGACAAAACGGATGGCACTGTGATAGACTGCATCCAATTTGCTGAGTAGAGTATTGGAAGCTATTTTGTAAATGACATCGCCGAAGTCGAGGATCGGTAGGATAGTCAGTTTTACGAGGGTATGTTTAGCGGCGTGAGTGAAGGAGACTTGTTGCGAAATAGGAAGCCGATACATACATACGCTATGGTCACAAGATGCAGGCCTCCTTACTGTCCCTAGAATTTCTAAGCAAACAGCTGGAGGCAGGGCTTTCTCCTATAGAGCTCAATTTTTATGGAATGGTCTGCCTATCCATGTGACAGACGCAGACTCTGTCTCTACCTTTGTCTTTATTGAAGACTCATCTCTTCAGTAGGGCCTATGATTGAGTGTAGTCTGGCCCAGTGTGAACGTGAACGGAAAGGTACTGGAGCAACGAACCACCCTTGCTGTCTCTGCCTGGCTGGTTTCCCTCTCTCCACTTGGATTCTCTGCCTCTAACCCTATTACAGGGGCTGAGTCAATATGTTCTTCCATGCCATCCCTAGGAGGGGTGCATCACTTGAGTGGGTTGAGTCTTCGACGTGATCTTCCTGTCCGGGTTGGCGATCCCCTCAGATTCGTGCCGTGGGGGAGATCTTCGTGGGCTATACTCGGTCTTGTCTCAGGATGGTAAATTGGTGGATGAAAAGTGTGTGAGGTTATATCTTGCCTGGTTGTCCCTGTCTGGGGGTATATATGGACGGGGCCACAGTGTCTCCCGACCCCTCCTGTCTCAGCCTCCAGTATTTATGCTGTAATAGTTTGTGTCGGGGGGCTAGGGTCAGTCTGTTATATCTGGAGTATTTCTCCTGTCTTATCAAGTGTCCTGTGTGAATTTAAGTTTGCTCCCTCTAATTCTCTTTCTCTCTTTCTCTCTCTTTTCCTCTCTGAGGACCTGAGCCCTAGGACCATGCCTCAGGACTGTCACGTATGCCTGATGACTCCTTGCTGTCCCCAGTCCACCTGGTCGTGCTGCTGCTCCAGTTTCAACTGTTCTCCCTGCGGCTATGGAACCCAGACCTGTTCACCGGACGTTTGGGAAATCCAAATGTTACGTTACTGATTAGAATTTTGGACAGGTAACTAGTAACTGTAATGGATTACATTTAGAAAGCAACCTACCTAACCCTGAGTGAGAGAGCGAGAGAGAGAGAGCGAGAGAGCGAGAGAGCGAGAGAGCGAGAGAGCGAGAGAGAGAAACAGACAGACTCTCATGGCTACATAACATCACAGTCCTCATGCAGACGAGACACTGTCATCATTATCAGTAATATCTAGTGAGTGTTGAGTCTCTGATTCATAACCAACTCATCGGCCTGCCCAGTCCTGTCACTCATCATAGAGGTGTGCTCAGGTCAACCTGTTCACCTCCGCAGTCTCCACGATTAGCAATTCTGCTAAAAAGTTTGTCACTACACTAGACAAATTATTATCTTAAAGGGGAATTTTACCCTTGACCTTTTCAAATTTGCAAATAAAAAACAGAAATATCACATTTACATAACTATTCAGTACTTTGTTGAAGCAGCTTTGGTAGGGATTACAGCCTTCTTGGGTATGACATTACAAGCTTAGCACACCTGTATTTGGGGAGTTTCTCCCATTCTTCTCTGCTGATCCTCTCAAGCTCTGTCAGGTTGGATGGGGAGTGTTGCTGTACAGCTATTTTCAGGTCTCTCAAGAGATGTTGATCGGGTTTATGTCCGGGCTTTGGCTGGGCCACTCAAGGACATTCAGAGACTTGTCCCGAAGCCACTCCTGCGTTGTCTTGGCTGTGTGCTTAGGGTCGTTGTTCTGCGGGAAGGTTTAGAACAAATTCTTATTTACAGTGATGGCCTAGCCCAGCCAAACACAGACGATGCTGGGACAATTATGCACCGCCCTATGGGACTTCTAATCACGGCAGGTTGTGATACAGCCTAGAATCAAACCAGGGTCCGTAGTGACACATCTAGCACTGAGACCGCTGCGTTACTCGGGAGCCCAATATATTCATTTTTACAATAGATAAGTTAAAGATATTCTGCCGGTTTTAGGTACTTTTTAAATCATAAAATATGTACTTCCCTTTCTCTAATACATTTGCATGCATTGTGAGTCCTGTACTTTGCTCATATGTATTTATGGTCTTTGTAGGTGTTCAAATAGACTGGTGACAACATGTTTTTCCTCAAAGGAGATATGGATTCCCTAGCATTTTGCTGGTGGAGGGTAAGTGGACGGATTTAAGCCATCACTTGTTGTTATCGAGCAGAAATAGGACTCGTTAATGAATTCTTGTTTTACAAATCTATCAAGAATATTTGATTGTGTGTAAATATTTAGACTTTGCATTTCAAAATGATCTCAATCTCTGTCTGTACTCAGTCATTCATGATAGTCAACTCTTTATCTTCTTTTCTTCCCCAGGGGTGAGTTCAGTCTGTGGCTAGATGGAGACCTCTACCACGGCAAAAGTAACCCTTGTAAAACCGTTGGCAACCCCATGCTGTCCAAAAAAGGAGGACTTTGTTCTTCAGGATGTTGAGATCTGGACGTTTGAGTAAAAAGCCCAACTCTGCCCTGACTCTGCCCTGTGCCCAGAGAAATCTGTAACTCTTATGAAAAAGGTATGTAGGACTGTTGTCCCCCATGCCTCAAAAAAACAACATCAATCCAGACTTGCCTGCACGTCCTCTTGGCTCATAGGACGCCTGTTACAAACAAACAGCTAACACTGTGTTGATGAACCAATCACTCATTATCACTACTACTGCATCCAATACAGAGATTTCTGTCTCTGTTAAACCACTGTCAGTGTATTTCATTAGACGTGTGTAGGTTCAGGTTGAGTATGGAGGAGTATGGAGGGGTGTGAAGGAGAGGACATGGAGATGTCTTAGTTGGAAGTAGGCTACATAATGTTGTGATTGTTGGAACTCTTTGGGTTGACTTGGTTTGTGATCAAGAGGAAGAAGAAAAACTTCAACTCTTGACTCCAGGACATTAGAGAAATGACATGTACAAATCAAATCAAATGTTATTGGTCACATACACATGGTTAGCAGATGTTAATGCGAGTGTAGCGAAGTGCTTGTGCTTCTAGTTCCGACCATGCAGTAATATCTAACAATTTCACAACAACTACCTTATACTCACAAGTGTAAAGGAATGAATAAGAATATGTACATATAAATATATGAATGAGCGATGGCCGAAAGGCATAGGCAAGATGCAGTAGATGGTATAGAGTACAGTACATACATATGAGATGAGTAATGTAGGGTATCACAACGATAACACATGGACTCCTCGCCAGGTAACAACGTGTAATTATTGAATAACAATAAAACAAATCTATGTTATTATAAAACTGAGGTCCTTTGTACTTTTTTATTTATTACTGTGTCAAGTTTGAGCTTTGATTATTTAAATTAATGATATATAGCCACTGGTTTATGAAGAATGAAACGACTCACGAGCTTAACTGTCGTACTCCAACACAACCCAAAATATGAGCTTGTTTTACTCCATTCTTTGAGAGCATTGTACAAGTTTGGCCAAGTATTTCGATGTCTATCAATGTTACTTTAACCAAGAACATTAACCTATTGTAGGTTTTCGGCCATGGAAGAGGGGTAAAATGCATCTATTGTTATTCTTTGTACGTTTGATTTTGCATCATGAAGGCTACTTAAACATTCGCCTCAGTCTGAGGTCCTTTGCAACATTCATCTTTGCCTCGATCCTGACTAGTCTCCCAGTCCCTGACACTGAAAAATATCCATGCTTCACCGTAGGGATGGCTGTCAGGTTTCCTCTTGACGTGATGCTTGACATTCAGGCCAAAGAGTTCGATGTTGGTTTCATTAGACAAGAGAATCTTGTTGCTCATGGTCTGAGTGTCTATAGGTGCATTTTGGCAAACTTCAAGTGGGCTGTCATGTGCCTTTTACTGAGGAGTGGCGTGCGACTGGCCCCTCTACCATAATGACCTGATTGGTGGAGTGCTGCAGAGGTTGTGCTTCTGGAAGGTTCTCCCATCTCCACAGAGGAGCTCTAGAGCTCTGTCAGAGTGACAATTGGTCACCTCCCTGAATACTTATAATTATGTACAGTTGAAGTCGGAAGTTTGCATACACCTTAGCCAAATACATTTAAACTCAGTTTTTCACAATTCCTGACATTTAATCCGAGTTAAAATTCCCTGTCTTAGGTCAGTTAGGATCCCAACTTTTTTTAATTTTTTTAATGTCAGAATAATAGTAGAGAGAATGATTTATTCAGCTTTTATTTCCTTCATCACATTCTGAGTGGGTCAGAAGTTTACATACACTCAATTAGTATTAGGTAGCATTGCCTTTACATTGTTTAACTCTGGTCAAACGTTTTGGGTAGCCTTCCACAAGCTTCCCACAATAAGTTGGGTGAATTTTGGCCCATTCCTCCTGACAGAGCTGGTGTAACTGAGTCAGGTTTGTAGGCCTAATTGCTCACACAGACTTTTTCAGTTCTGCCCACAAATTTCCGATGGGATTGAGGTCAGGTCTTTGTGGTGGCCACTCCAATACCTTGACTTTGTTGTCCTTAAGCCATTTTGCCACAACTTTGGAAGTATGCTTGGGGTCATTGTCCATTTAGAAGAGCCATTTGCGACCAAGCTTTAACTTCTTGACTGATGTTTTGAGATGTTGCTTCAATATATCCACATAATTTTCCTGCCTCATGATGCCATCTATTTTCTGAAGTGCACTAGTCCCTCCTGCAGCAAAGCACCCCCACAACATGATGCTGCCACCCCCATACTTCACAGTTGTAATGGTGTTCTTCGGCTTGCAAGCCTCCCCCTTTCTCCTCCAAACATAACAATGGTCATTATGGACAAACAGTTCTATTTTTGTTTCATCAGACCAGAGGACATTTCTCCAAAAAGTACCATCTTTGTCCCCGTGTGCAGTTGCAAACTGTAATCTGAATTTTTTATGTAGGGTTTAAGCAGTGGCTTCTTCCTTGCTATGTCGATATAGGACTCGTTTTACTGTGGATATAGATACTTTTGTACGTGTTTCCTCCAGCATCTTCACAAGGTCCTTTGCTGTTGTTCTGGGATTGATTTGCACTTTCGCTCCAAAGTACCTTAATCTCTAGGAGACAGAACGCATCTCATTCCTGAGCTGTATGACGGCTGCGCGGTCCCATGGTGTTTATACTTGTAGCGGTCGTCGTATGAAGAAGGTGTGGACCAAAGCGCAGCGTGGGAAGTGTTCATGATTATTTATTTAAAAAAAACTGAACACTGATACAAAATGACAAAATGTAACAACACGAAACAGTTCTGTCTGGTGAAGACACAAAAACAGAAAACAACTACCCACAAAGCATCGGTTGGGAAAAGCTACCTAGGTATGTCTCAATCAGAGACAACGATAGACAGCTGCCTCTGGTTGAGAACCACACCTTGCCAAACACAAGGAAATACAAAACATAGAAAATGAACATAGAATCCCCACCCAAATCACACCCTGACCAAACCAAAATAGAGACATAAAAAGCTCTCTCGGGTCAGGACGTGACAGTACGTCCTGTGCCTCGCGCTCGCCCTGAGGTGCGTGTCACCAGCCCGGTAACACCAGTGCCGGCCCCATGCACCAGGTTGCCTGCGACGAGCCCCAGTCCAGAGCTTCCTGCGACAATTCCCAGTCCAGAGCTTCCAGCGACAGTTCCCAGTCCAGAGCTTACGGCGACAGTTCTCAGTCCAGAGCTTCCGGCGACAGTTCTCAGTTCAGAGCTTCCGGCGACAGCGCCCAGTCCAGAGCTTCCGGCGACAGCGCCCAGTCCAGAGCTTCCGGCAACAGCGCCCAGTCCAGAGCTTCCGGCGACAGTGCCCAGTCCAGAGCTTCTGGTGACAGTGCCCAGTCCAGAGCTTCCGGCGACAGTGCCCAGTCCAGAGCTTCCGGTGACGTTTCACAGTCCGGAACCTCCTCCGACGGTCAACGGTTCGAAACCTCCAGCTCCATGGCCGGAGCCTTCCCCTGCACCGATGCCCAGTCTAAGCACGGCGTCCAGTCCAGCTCCAAGGCCAGAGTCTTCTTCTGCATTGGTGCCCAGTCCAGGCACAGCGTCCAGTCCCGCTCCATGGCGGGAGCCTTCCCCTGCGCCGATGCCCAGTCCAGACAAAGTGTTCAGCCTGGATCCATGGCTGGATCTGCAGGATGAGCGGGTACTTCGTCCCGCACCAGAGCCGCACCCCGATGCTGGCTAATGAGAGGGTACTCCGCCCCGCACCAGAGCCGGCACCAACACTAGACATCCCCCCTAACCCTCCCTTTTTGTTTCAGGTTTTGCGGTCGGAATCCGCACCTTTGGGGGGGGTACTGTCACGTTCTGACCATAGAAAGCCTGTCAGGGCGTGAGTAGGGGTGTTTAGTCTAGTTTATTATTTCTATGTGGGGTTCTAGGTTTACTTTCTATGTTGGTGTTTGTGTATGATTCCCAATTAGAGGCAGCTGGTAATCGTTGTCTCTAATTGGGGATTATACTTCAGTTGCACTTTTTCCACCTGTGGGTTATGGGATATTGTTAATGTTTAGTTGCCTGTTCGCACTACATTGTCATCACGGTTCGTTTATTCTTTATTTTGTTTTGTATTGGCTTAGGTTTCACTTTCATTAAAATATGTGGAACTCGAAGTACACTGCGCCTTGGTCCGAACATCATTATTACAAACAACGTGACAGTAAACAATTGTTGGAAAAATGTAATTCTAGCTAGGTAGCTACGTTAGCTAAACAACTACTGGTAGCCATATCTATAACAGAAGAGGTTTTACAATCAGATATTTTGTATCTCGATTGTAAAACCTCTTCTCTTTTTAGTCGGAGATATGGCTACTAAACAGAAATCTTCAACATTACAACCAGCCAACTAAAGCTAGCTTTACCAGCAAACGTTAGCACATGACTGGAGTTGGCTAGCTAGTTAGCCTGGCGGCTGCTAACTTGTTATGCGCCACACGTTTGTAACTTGTTAGCAAACATGTGTAACATCAGCAACTAAATACTTTTACTAGCTAGCTATGTAACATAATTGATGAGGGTTGACATTGTTTATGAATATGACCGTGGATGCATTTCAATCAAACAAAATTATAAGCATGTTGCAAGATAGGATTCCAAACAGATGTAAATAACAAACAGTGAGGAGAAACAATCATGCAACAATTTATTGTTGTAAATCGCTAAAACTGAAGCTGGTTTTACTATAAAAATATTTGCCTAAGCACGCCTGATAGACATGGCTGTAGGTAGACCTACCTAGGTACATTTCTACGGTATCGTCACTGTGCAAAGGATGAAGGTTATGCCATTTTTCTTTCTATTAGGTTAAATATTGTTGTACTTTCTATTAGGTTAGATATATATGCAATCTTTGTTCATGTGCACATGTATGCATGTTCAACTAGTCTAACTTAATGTTGATGTTATGCTGGCACAGGTCAACTGTCACTCAAACTACAATAATATATTGTATAATTAAAAAAATTGGTCTTGCAGACAATACTGTGGTGCCTGGCTTTTTCCTGGAGTGGATTCTAGATACAGAAACATAATTCCTTTGCCTGTGTGTCATTGTAGCAGAACTGTATCCTGTGAACAGTATCCCGAGGGATTAGACATTATGCTAGATTTCAAGCAGATGACTCATGAGGAGCTGAATGGCAGTTTGATCATGACAACACTCCTCCCACAGCTATACAAGTATTCCCTGAACTTTACTACTTATCATACTGTATTTTCTTACTGTATGTTTCTTTGTGATTGTTACACCTGATAATGTTATTTAACCATATTTTTTTTTATCCATTAAAGGATAGGTACTGTTTGGTGTAGCACAGAGAGTTTTCTATGAATCTTAGCGATGGCGTCTTCGTCCTCGATTTGGGGAAATAAGAGTCTCATAAAATGTCTGTGTCCAGTTGCAGAGGCTCAGTTTGTATTTAGAAAATGCTCTGTTTTAAAATAAATATATTTTTTGCTCCATGAATTAATCCAACAATGTGTACACTGCCATGTTGTCTATTTCAAGACTTCTCTCATTGATCGAGATAGATCTCAAGAATCATTCCATGCAGAACTTTGGAGTGGACACCCACCTGTCTTGATCAATGAGAAAAGACAATATGTCTGCAAATATCTTTAGGTGAAATACACATTATCTGGTGTAACAATCTGTTCTCTGCACTTCTGTGTCTCTGCACCTGAGGCACACTCGGACACACTGAATAGTACTACCGTACACAGTTCATACAAAACAAAGTGTATATTACTTAACATATAATGTTCTTGTTGAATTCCCAGTTATCTTGAGTTAGCATTAAATAGTGTACACTCCAACCCTAATCTGATTCTAATAATTAGCTGGTTGATAAACTCAACCAGATTAGGCCCACCATGCCGAACACCATTGCCAGTGTACCAAAGCCGAATGAAGGAATATGAATGCGTTTACACAGGCAGCCCAATTCGGATCTTTTTCACACTAATTGGTTTTAATCACATCAGATCTTTTTCAGAACTGATCTGATTGGTCAAAAGTTCAATTAGTGAAAAAAAAGATCAGAGTGGGTTGCCTGTGTAAGCACAGCCATAGTCCTTTGCCCGGCTTTGGTACACTGGCAATGGTGTTCAGCATGGTGGGCTGGAGAAGCTGAGACTGTGCTTATGGTGAATGGTCTTGTCCTGTCTACGGTGAACGGCCAGCTGGATAAGACTCTGCCGAAAGTGGTGTAGGGTTTCTTAACCACCAACTGTTTGGTCCTCTTGCAGAAGATTTTCTGGTAATGCACGTCTCCTGGAAAGTCGGTTGTGGTGATAGACTTTAAACATTTTTGTGGAAGGGAGCAACATGCATTTGTTGGTAAAGGTGTTAACCAAATGGGACCGGCTTGCATATTGTTTAGGGACAACGAGAGGATATTGGGAGCTGATTGGCAAGATGGCGCCGACAGACATGGCAGCTCTGCTTCTAGCTCCTAAGAAACTTTGCAGTATTTTTTACTTATTACATAGCTCAATTTTAGTCTCATCTGACAAGAGTACCTTCTTCCATATGTTTGGGGAGTCTCCCACATGCCTTTTGGCGAACACCAAATGTGTTTGCTAATTCTTTCTTTAAGCAATGGCTTTTTTCTGGACACTCTTCCGTAAAGCCCAACTCTATGGAGTGTACGGCTTAAAGTGGTCCTATGGACAGATACTCCAATCTCCGCTGTGGAGCTTCGCAGCTCCTTCAGGGTTATCTTTGGTCTCTTTGTTGCCTCTCTGATTAATGCCCTCCTTGCCTGATCCCTGAGTTTTGGTGGGCGGCCGTCTCTTGGCAGGTTTGCTGTGGTGCCATATTCTTTACATTTTTTATTATGGATTTAATGGTGTTCCGTGGGATGTTCAATGTTTCTGATATTTTTTTATAAGCAAACCCTGATCTGTACTTCTCCACAACTTTGTCCCTGACCTGTTGGAGATTTCCTTGGTCTTCATGGTGTCGCTTGCTTGGTGGTGCCCTTTGCTTAGTGGTGTGGCAGACTCTGGGGCCTTTCAGAACAGGTGAGATCATATGCTGAGATCATGTGACAGATCATGTGACACTTAGATTGCACACAGGAGGACTTTATTTAACTAATTATGTGACCTCTGAAGGTAATTATTTAGGGGCTTCATAGCAAAGGGAGTGAATACATATGCACTCACCACTTTTCAGTTTTTCTTTTTTATCATTTTTTGAAACAAGTTATTTTTTAACCTTTCACGAGCCTCTACCCCGGGTCCCCCCCCCACACTGATTAGCATCGCTAGCATAGCGTTACAATTAAATAGTAGCATCTAAATATCATTAAATCACAAGTCCAAGACACCTAATGAAAGACACAGATCCTGTAAATAAAGCCACCATTTCAGATTTTTTAAATGTTTTACAGGGAAGACACAATATGTAAATCTATTAGCTAAACACGTTAGCAAAAATCACCATTTTTCTTTGTCCACCCTTTTCTCTCAACACCAGTAGCTATCACCAATTCGGCTAAACTAAGATATTGATAGCCACTAACCAAGAAAAAACCTCATCAGATGACAGTCTGATAACATATTTATGGTATAGGATAGGTTTTGTTAGAAAAATGTGCATATTTCAGGTAGAAATCATAGTTTACAATTGCACCCACCGTCACAACTAGACTAGAATAAATACATAGAGCAACGTGTATTACCTAATTACTAATCATCAAACATTTCGTAAAAATACACAGCATACACTAATCGAAAGACACAGATCCTGTGAATACAGACAATATTTCAGATTTTCTAAGTGTCTTACAGCGAAAACACAATAAATTGTTATATTAGCATACCACATGTGCAAACATTACCAGAGCATTGATTCTAGCCAAAGAGAGCGATAACGTAATCATCGCCAAAATATATTAATTTTTTCACTAACCTTCTCAGAATTCTTCAGATGACACTCCTGTAACATCATATTACAACATACATAGAGAGTTTGTTCGAAAATGTGCATATTTAGCCACCAAAATCATGGTTAGACAATGACAAAAGTAGCTCAGCTGGTCAGAAAATGTCCTGCACCATATTAGACAGTGATCTAGTCTTATACATAAATACTCATAAACTTGACTAAAAAATACAGGGTGGACAGCGATTGATAGACAATTTAATTCTTAATACAATCGCGGAATTACATTTTTTAAATTATCCTTACTTTTCAATACAGGTTGCGCCAAGTGAAGCTATAGCAAACAAGATGGCAGCATAAACGTTTAACATTTATCGACAGAAACACGATTTATCATCATAAATTGTTCTTACTATGAGCTGTTCTCCCATCAGAATCTTGGACAATGAATCCTTTCTTGGGTCTAATCTTCTTTTGGTCGAAAGATGTCCACTTGTCCGTCGAAATGCCCACTAACGTACGACCGGGACCCCGAAACGTGCCCGGAGCTTCAAAGTCTATTACAAAGCAATGCCTCAAAATCGCACTAAACGGATATAAATTGCTATAAAACGGTTTAAATTAACTACATTATGATGTTTCTAACACCTATAACAAGTAAAAAGATGACCGACGCTATATTACTGGCTAAACCAATGCTTGGAAAAAGGCCAGTCAGATATCCTTCTTGCGTTGAGCGCAGTGTCCAAAGGAAGGCTACTTCCGGTATTTTGTCATTTATAGAGCCAATGATTGCGCAATCGACTCCATTCAAATTGTCACCACTTACTGACATCTAGAGGAAGGCGTGGGCAGTGTTTGTATCTCATAGGATTAACAGAGACTTTTAAAACTGATCTGGAACCAGAGGCCAAGATGTCTAAATCTCACACACTGGGAGGAAAAGTGCTGTAGAATGAGTTCTGTTTCACTCAGAGACATAATTCAAACGGCTATAGAAACTAGAGAGTGTTCTCTATCCAATAATAACAATAATATGCATATTGTACGAGCAAGAATTGAGTACTAGGCAGTTTAATCTGTAGAGACAATTATGCTAATTTGAAACAGCACCCCCTATAGTTGCAAGAAGTTAATTTCACTTCACCAATTTTGACTATTGTGTATGTCCATCACATGAAATCCAAATAAAAATCTATTTAAATTACAGGTTGTAATGAAACAAAACAGGAAAATCGCCAAGGGGGTGAATACTTTTGCAAGGAACTGTATGGCAATCAAACAGGCAAAACGTCAGTACAGAGACAAAGTGGAGTCTTAATTCAACGGCTCACACACGAGATGTATGTGGCAGGGTCTACAGACAATCACGGTTTAGAAAGGGAAAACCAGCCATGTTGCGGACACCGACATTTTGCTCCTGGACAAGATAAACACCTTCTTCGCCAGCTTTGAGGATAACACAGGCCCAACAATGCGGCCTGCTTCCAATGACTGTGGAATCTCATTCTCCGTGGCCAAAGTGAGTAAGACATTTAAACGTGTTAACCCTCGCAAGATTGCCATCCCAGACTGCATCCCTAGGCGCGTCCTCAGAGCATGTGCAGACCAGCTGGGAGGAGTGTTTACGGACATATTCAATCTCTCCTTATGCCATTCAGCTGTCCCCACTTGCTTCAAGATGTCCACCATTGATCCTGTACAAAAGAAAGCAAAGGTAACTGAACTAAATGACTATCGCCCCGTAGCACTCACTTCTTTCATCATTAAGTTCTTTGGGAGGCTAGTTAAGGATCATATCACCTTTACCTTACCTGCCACCCTAGACCCACTACAATTTGCTTACCGCCCTAATAGATCCACAAATAATGCAATCGCCAACACACTGCCCTATCCTATCTGAACAAGAGGAATGCCTATATAAGAATGCTGTTCATTGACTATAGCTAGGCCTTCAACGCCATAGTACCCTCCAAGCTCATCATTAAGCTCAGGGTCCTGGGTCTGAACCCCGCCCTATGCAACTGGGTCCTGGACTTCCTGACGGGCTGCCCCCGAGGTTGTGAAGGTAGGAAACAACACCTCCACTTCACTGATCTTCAACACAGGGGCCCCACCTGCTCAGCCCCCTCATGTACTCCCTGTTCACCCATGACTGCGTGGCCACGTATGCCTCCAACTCAATCATCAAGTTTGAAGACGACACAACAGTTGTAGGCATGATTACCAACAATGATGAGACAGCCTATAGGGAAGAGATGAGTACCCTGGCAGAGAGGTTATTTTCCTGGCACCAATCTCAACAAAATGAAGGAGATGATCGTGGACTTCAGGAAACAGCACGCCTCTATCCACTTCGACGAGACAGTAGTGGAGAAGGTAAAAGTCTTCAAGTTCCTCGGCATACACATAACCAACTGTTACGGATACAGGTATCCTGTGAATGTATCCTGTGTGTGTGTATTTCTTTTCTCTCCTTCTCCCCTCACAGGTGGCAATCATCATTCCCCAATCAGTCACCAATCAGTCATCAATCAGAAGACACACCTCCTCCTGTTTCCATTATCCAATCACAACCCCTTTCACTTGGTTTAAAAACCCATTCAGTTGTTTTCTCTGGAGCTCAATCTCTCTGTCATGCAATCTCTCTGTAGATCTCTTGTTTTTGCAACTACATGTCACTTTGTCCGTTCCCCTGTGAGTTTGACTGTTTGTTTTATGGTGGGGAAAGGGGGTACCAAGACAAGTTGCCCATGGACATACACTACCCGTAGGAATACTTTGTCTAAGAACACTAGTTAGAACTGGGCGGACCACCCACTGTATTTTTGGTTAGTTAGTTAGCTGTATTGAAGTAGGCTAGTCTAGCTTAGTGGTGTTTTGGGATATTTGTTTCTTTCCTTGGGTCCAGCTCAGCCCCTTTTCCTGCCCCCCCCTCCTTTACCGTGTGTTTACCAAATAAACCATGAGTGTTTGACGGTAATTTAGCTGTCTGTGGTTTTTTGTTCTCACTGTTATGTTTTCACTGTTATACTTTGCATGAGTTATGTTACGGGTCTCGTTACCATCCCCCCTAGACTGTCGGGCCAAAGGGTTTCGTAACACCAACAATCTGAAATGGTCCACCCACACAGACAGTGCGGTGAAGAAGGTGAAACAGCGTCTCTTCAACCTCAGGAGGCTGAATACATTTGGCTTGGCCCCTAAGACCATAACAAACTTTTACAGATGCAAAGTTGAGAGCATTCTGTCATGCCTTTTACTGAGGAGTGGCTTCCGTCTGGCCACTCTACCATAAAGGCCTGATTGGTGGAGTGCTGCATAGATGGTTGTCCTTCTGGAATGTTCTCCCTTCTCCACAGCGGAACTCTAGAGCTCTATTGCTCAGTTTGGCCGGGTGGCCAGCTCTAGGAAGTGTCTTGGTGGTTCCAAACTTCTTCCATTTAAGAATGATGGAGGCCACTGTGTACCTGGTGGCCTTCAACGTTGCAGAATTTATTTGGTACCCTTCCCCAGATATGTGCCTCAACACAATCCTGTCTCGGTGCTCTACGGACAATTCCTTTGACCTCATGGCTTGGTTTTTATTCTGACATGCACTGTCAACTGTGGGACCTTATATAGACAGGTGTGTGCCTTTCCAAATCATGTCCAATCAATTTAATTTACCACAGGTGGACTCCAATCAAGTTCTAGAAATGTCACGCCCTGACCTTAGAGAGCCGTTTTATTTCTCTATTTGGTTAGGTCATGGTGTGATTTGGGGTGGGCATTCTATGTTTGTTTCTATGTTTTGGCCGGGTATGGTTCTCAATCAGGGACAGCTGTCTATCGTTGTCTCTGATTGGGAATCATACTTAGGCAGCCTTTTTTCCTTTTGGTAGTTGTGGGTAGTTGTCTTCGTTAATGTATGTATAGCCTTACAGTGTTTCACGTTCGTTTTGTTGTTTCTTGTTTTGTTGGCGACATTTAAAAAATAAAGGAAAATGTACGCTCACCACGCTGCACCTTGGTCCATTTCTTCCAACGGGCGTGACAGGAAACATCTCAACGACGATCAATGTAAACAGGATGCACCTGAGCTCAATTTCAAGTCTCATAGCAAGGGTCTGAATACTTACGTAAATAAGGTATTTCTGTTTTTCATTTTCTTTAAATTAGCAAACATTTCTAAGAACGTATGGGGTATTTTGTGTAGATTGCTGAGGAGTTTTTTTTTATATAATCCACTTTAGAATAAAGCTGTAATGTTACAAAATGTGGATCATGGGTCTGAATACTCTCCTGAAGGCACTGTACTTACAGCTAAATTTCCGCCTGAAGACATACCCAAATCTAACTGCCTCTAGCTCAGGTCCAGGAGCAAGTATGTGCATATTCTTGGTACCATTTGAAAGAAAACACTCTGTAGTTTGTGTAAATGGGAATTGTATGTAGGAGAATATAACACCAATAGATTTGGTTTAGATAATACAATGAAAAAACCATACGTTTTTTCTTTTTAATTGTTGTATCATCATCTTTAAAATAAACAAGATAAAACAAACATTCAGATATGAATATGTGGACAATTTCAGTGAAAAACATAAGAGGGCAACAGTACTTGTGCAAAGTTTCAGAATGATAACTTCCAAAATAAGTGTGCTACATGACATTTATTATGAAGTCACCCAGGTGTCCCACACAAGTAGCCCAAATGTACCCAAGTGGCCAAATTGGTGAAGGTATACATTTTGAAACAAATAACTATATACAAAATACCAAAATGGTATTCTAACACACCCCCCCAAAAAATGGAGGGAAAAAAATGGAGAAAAAAAAATGTGAAAAAAAAGATTGAAAAAAAAATATGAAGAAAAACAATATATACATTTTCAAAATAACATGGGTAACTATTTACACACTTTCAATATTTGGAAGAACCTCAGTCCTCTATCAAATCAAATCAATTTATATAGCCCTCGAGTAAATATGAACAGTTTACCTCTAGATGGCCCGGGAAGTGTGGAGCCAGAGACAGCAGGGGTCCAGCTGGATGAACCAGCTTCAGAAGGGGATGGACACGTTGGCGGCAGACACACGCATCTCGACCATGCTCCCTCTAATCCATAATATGTAGACTGAGTTGAGGAAGCATGCCGCTGGAGGAAGTATAGCCAATGTGTACTTTACACATTTCATTACATTTTTATATATTGCAAATAAAATGTAAAAACAATCACAAATAATATTTTATATTATTCATTTCAAACAACGGCATTAGCATGAGAAGAACTTACCAGTCCAAAACAATGTCCTCTCCGTTCAAAAAATATGCTTCCATTTGAGTCATGGTCGCTAACTGAGTCCTCTTCCAAAAGCATATATTTCACTTTCACGATCAATTTCCTCTATAATTTTGTCTACATTCGTTTATCTAGTCTTAGATTTAGCTTTCCCTGACTTATTCGCCATGATGTTAGATATATAAACAGCTGAAGATGCGAGTTAGCGAAATAATGCTGTGCGTAACAAGCTTCGCTCCTTCCAGTATGAAAATGCCACGGTGAAAGACCGCCGGAGTTTACTATATGGGTTGGTCTTCCAACGCAGAACTATTAGATATTGTCGTTTACCTCTGCTCATTGGCTATCGACCCAGCTAGATTTCAAGACGATCAGTGGTCATTGGGTTAAAATACAGTCAATCAACGAAACAGCGGGCATATAATTGGTGCACAATGAGGTCGTTACTTGTTGTCTTCCAATCGGTTTCTTTGGGTCAATATGTCCCGCGAAATGACCCATTAAGTTTGGTTGTGTTACAAACAAACAGTTGATTGCAAGGAAACCAAACATGACTGGATAAAGTCAGGTTTAGTCTGTGTATTTACGTCGAATGTTTAGTCGAAAATTGAATGACACGAAATTCAACGAGATAAGCGTTCACAAAATGTTTCGTGTTAGGCTATAAAAATGGATTTAACCGAACAAAAGACCATTCATTGTGTAACAATGAGCCTTGGGATTGCAAACAGAGCAAGATTGTCACGTTCTGACCATAGTTCTTTTGTGTTTTCTTTGTTTTAGTGTTGGTCAGGACGTGAGCTGGGTGGGCATTCTATGTTGTGTGTCTAGTTTTTCCGTTTCTATGTTTGACCTGATATGGTTCTCAATCAGAGGCAGGTGTTTGTCATTGTCTCTGATTGGGAACCATATTTAGGTAGCCTGTTTTGTGTTGGGTTTTGCGGGTGGTTGTCTTCTGTCTATGTGTTCTATGCACCAGATAGGACTGTTTCGGTTTTTCCACATTTATTGTTTTGTATTTTGTAGTGTTCACGTTTTTTGTTGTTATTAAAGATGATGAACACTAACCACGCTGCGCTTTGGTCCTCTCCTTCGTCCACCACAGAAGAAAGCCGTTACAGAACCACCCACCATAACAGGACCAAGCAGCGTGGTAACAGGCAGCAGCAGCAGCCGCAGCACCGATGTCAGAACTGGACATGGGAGGACGAGTTGAACGGTAAAGGACCCTGGGCAGAGCCAGGGGAATATCGTCGCCCCAAAGCTGAGCTGGGGGGCGGCGATATTAGGAGTTAGCACGGCAGCGTGATCAGGATCTGGGTTATACTACTTTGGAGGAGATAGACAGGTGGTCGGTCAACCCAGGGAGAGCCCCGTCTCCTGCCTGGGATTCGTTGGAGCAGTGCGAGGAGGGATACCGGCGAATGAGGTTAGCACGACGGCGCGGAAGGAAGCCCGAGAAGCAGCCCCAAAAATAAAGGGCGCACAGTGTCTCCTGTACGTGTGCATAGCCTGGTGCGGTACATCCCAGCTCCTCGTATCGGCCGGGCTAGAGTGGGCATCGAGCAAGGTGCTATGAAGCCGGCTCAACGCATCTGGTCTCCAGTGCGTCTCCTCGGGCCGGTGTACATGGCACCAGCCTTACGCATGGTGTCCCCGGTTCGCCAGCACAGCCCGGTGCAGGCTATTCCACCTCGCCGCACTGGCCTGGCTACGGGGAGCATTCAACCAGGTAAGGTTGGGCAGGCTCGTGCTCAAGAGCTCCAGTACGCCTTCACGGTCCGGTATATCCGGTGCCACCTCCTCGCACCAGCCCAGTACCACCAGTGCCAACACCACGCACCAGGCTTCCTGTGCGTCTCCAGAGCCCTGTACTGGGCTGGTGCGAGGAGAGCCCTCAGCCCGGTACCACCAGTGCCGGTACCACGCACCAGGCTTATTGTGCGCCTCGAGAGTTCAGTGTGCCCTGTTCCTACTCCCCGCACTCGCCCAGTGGTGCGTGTCTCCAGTCCGGTACCACCAGTTCCGGCACCACGCACCAGGCCTACTGTGCTCCTCATTCATTCTCCCCGCACTCGTTCATTCTCCGTTCATTCTCCCCGCACTCGCCCTGAGGTGCGTGCCCTCAGCCCGGGACCACCAGTGCCGGTACCATGCACCAGGTTTATAGTGTGCCTCGAGAGTCCAGTGTGCCCTGTTCCTGCTCCCCGCACTCGCCCAGTGGTGCGTGTCTCCAGCCTGGTACCACCAGTTCCGGCACCACGCACCAAGCCTCCTGTGCGTCTCCAGAGCCCTGTACGTACTGTTCCTTCTCCCCGCATTCGCCCTGAGGTGCGTGCCCTCAGCCCGGTACCACCAGTGCCGGTATCACGCACCAGGCTTATTGTACGCCTCGAGAGTTCAGTGTGCCCTGTTCCTACTCCCCGCACTCGCCCAGTGGTGCGTGTCTCCAGTCCGGTACCACCAGTTCCGGCACCACGCACCAGGCCTACTGTGCTCCTCAGCAGGCCTGAGTCTGCCGTCTGCCCAGTGCCACCTGCGCTGCCCGTCTCCCAGCGCCGCCTGTGCTGCCCGTCTGCCCAGCGCCATCCGAGCTGCCCGTCTGCCCAGCGCCCTCTGAGCCGCCTTACTGCCCAGCGCCATCTGAGCCGCCCGTCTGTCCAGCGCCATCTGAGCCGCCCGTCTGTCCTGAGCCGCTAGAGCCGTCCGTCAGTCAGGAGCCGCCAGAGCCGCCTGCCAGTCAGGAGCCGCCAGGGCCGCCCGCCGGTCAGGAGCTGCCAGAGCCGCCCGCCGGTCAGGAGCTGCCAGAGCCGCCCGCCGGTCAGGAGCTGCCAGAGCCGCCCGCCGGTCAGGAGCTGCCAGAGCCGCCCGCCTGTCAGGAGCTGCCAGAGCCGCCCTTCAGTCAGGAGCTGCCCTTCAGTCATGAGCTGCCCTCCAGTCATGAGCTGCCCTCCAGTCATGAGCTGCCCTCCAGTCATGAGCTGCCCTTCAGTCATGAGCTGCCCTTCAGTCCTGAGCTGCCATTCAGTCCGGAGCTGCCATTCAGTCCGGAGCTGCCATTCAGTCCGGAGCTGCCCTTCAGTCCGGAGCTACCTCTCAGTCCTGAGCTACCTCTCAGTCCTGAGCTACCTCTCAGTCCTGAGCTACCTCTCAGTCCTGAGCTACCTCTCAGTCCTGAGCTACCTCTCAGTCCTGAGCTACCTCTCAGTCATGAGCTACCCCTCAGTCATGAGCTACCCCTCAGTCATGAGCTACCCTTCAGTCATGAGCTACCCCTCAGTCATGAGCTGTCCCTCAGTCCTGAGGCGCTCCTCAGTCCAGTGGGGCCCTTTATTAGGGTTCCCAGGCCAAGGTCGCGGCGAGGGTCGCCACTCAAAGGACGCTAAGGAGGTGGACAAAGACAATGGTGGAGTGGGGTCCACGTCCAGCCCCAGAGCCGCCACCGCGGACAGATGCCCACCCAGACCCTCCCCTATAGGTTCAGGTTTTACGGCCGGAGTCCGCACATTGGGGGGGGAGGGGGGGTACTGTCACGTTCTGACCATAGTTCTTTTGTGTTTTCTTTGTTTTAGTGTTGGTCAGGACGTGAGCTGGATGGGCATTCTATGTTGTGTGTCTCGTTTTTCCGTTTCTATGTTTGGCCTGACATGGTTCTCAATCAGAGGCAGGTGTTTGTCATTGTCTCTGATTGGGAACCATATTTAGGTAGCCTGTTTTGTGTTGGGTTTTGTGGGTGTTTGTCTTCTGTCTTTGTGTTCTATGCACCAGATAGGACTGTTTCGGTTTTTCCACATTTATTGTTTTGTATTTTGTAGTGTTCACGTTTTTTGTTGTTATTAAAGATGATGAACACTAACCATGCTGCGCTTTGGTCCTCTCCTTCGTCCACCACAGAAGAAAGCCGTTACAAAGATCTTCAAAGGTAAATGATTTATTTCATTGCATTCTGTGATTTTGTTACGTCTGTGCTGGTTGAAAAAGTATTTTGGTATGGGACTCTGTGCTCAGATAATCGCATCGTATTCTTTCGCAGTAAATCCTTTTTTAAATCTGACAACGCAGTTGGATTTGCAAGAGTCTAGGCTTTTGAAGCATGTGAGACACTTGTATTTTCAGGAATGTTTAATATGACTATTTGTGGCGATCACCATATGTTGTCGAATTTAAACCTGCATCCGGTATCCGTAGATCAGAGAAGTTAAACAAGCGGTAACTGCATTTGGTATGAATGGCAGACTTTTTGATTCACTATGAGCAGACAAATACACAGGAAGTCGAAACTTCCCGATTCTACCAGCGGAATGAAAATGTGCTAGTTCCAGTTTGTAGTTTAGATTATTGTGATGTTTATGATATAAACATAATGTTGTTAATATAGTAATGACTATTTGCTGTGGCAGAGCATGGGTAAAATGTAAACAAATTTCTGTCTAGGCATCGTAAGGTATCAAAAGGCATCATAAAAGACAATAACTGCATTGTTGTTGAGGAAATGTAACTAGTCATCAAATGAAGTTATTTGGTACCAACATATTCAATCTTATATCACTGTGTCTATCACAAACAAATATGACTGTAGCAGTCAAAAAATAGGGGGCCAGAAAAAGACACCCCCCTTTCGAAAGCAGGTCAGGACCCGGAGAGGTTATTTCAGAAGATGTTCTCTCCAGTCTCCCTCTAGACACACAACCACTGGAGCATTTAAGTCGCTAGACGCACAGCCCCGACTCAGGCAAGTGAATTTACGTGTTAAGTTGCTGTCGCCCCCACCCCTTCCCTTCCCCTCGACGTCTCTGAAGACCCACCACCACCAACGATAGTGAGTTCCATTAGGAATTTCAAGTTGAATTAAGGTGCTTGGGGAGGACACATTAACACGTGCACAGAGGCTCAGTAGTTAAATGTCAGAATGGGAATGAGGACGTGTGTGACTATGTTCCATTAGCCAGTGCCTCATGTTACCCTGCTGAGGAACTAAATAAAACATAAAAAATACAGACAGGCCCCCAAAACACAAATCATCTTTTCACAATAATAGAAAATGAATGGGCCTGGCTTTGGTAAGTAAATTACACCAGGAGGAGTTCCTAGGGAGTTACATTACTGGCTGGGATGATGGGGATGATGACAAAGGATGCATTATAGGACCAAGGAAAATGTAAGGAAGCACTCGTCCAGAAAATGCTGAAAATGCGGTGGGCGGCTCTGTGTGGCATGGCTTTCTAGAATCACCTTGTATAAAAATCAAATTCAGTTTGGGTGGTTATTAATTCATAACCCATTAGTAACATATTTCCCGTACAAAAAGCCTCTGACAAAGGAAATAGAAGGGAGTGTGTTTTGGAGTAGGCATATGGAATTAACATTTTAGCACGGTCAATTAAAAAGAGTTTTTAAAAGATAAAGCTTAGAGCATGCAATGTCTTGAGTGATGCAATTGAAGGAATATTAGCATAAAATATTTTGGTTATGTTAGCTAGCAGTTCAAATAGATATTAAGTATTTTCCTCCCATTGCAGGAATGCTAGCTAACACCACTCAGGCTAAATCATGTACACAATATGTACCCATCGTGATAAACAAAGAGATACGTGTAATGGTTTTATTTATTGCCCTGTAGAATGGAAACCATTGTCACACACTGTGGTTAAGAGAGTACTAGAGTACTAAAGTACTAAATTATTCCAGCACTTTTAAGGATGTTGTGTTTAACAAAAAACAAGCCATCTGATTGTTTAGTATGTGAAAAGTTTAGTCTCTATGATGATTATCATACACTACTATACAGTGTACGGAATATTACAAGTGTTAGCATTGTACTTCAATAAACTGTGGTGCAATGCCACAATGTCATTGTTTACATTGAACCAAGGACTTATATCTTATTACAGCATTAGAACAAATGCATCTTACCTAGGGCTCCCGAGTGGCGGTCTAAGGCAGTGCATCTCAGTGCTAGAGGCGTCACTACAGACCCTGGTTCGATTCCAGGCTGTTTCACAACCGTCCGTGATTGGGGGTCCCATAGGTCTAAGGCACTGCATCTCAGTGCTAGAGGTGTCACTACAGACCCTGGTTCGATTCCAGGCTGTATCACAACCATCCGTGATTGGGAGTCCCATAGGGCGGCGCACAATTGGCCCAGCATTGTCCGGGTTAGGGTTTGGCCGGGGTAGACCGTCATTGTAAATGAGAATTGGTTCTTAACTGACTTGCCTAGTTAAATAAAGGTTAATTAAAAAATGAAAGATGAAGTTTAAACATGCCTTGCCTTAGGGTTTTGAGAAAGTGACTGTATGTATACTGGCACCTCATTTTGAAAGATAAAAATATAATAATAGAAATATAAAATCAAGCCAAAACTGAAATATCTATTTACATGGCTCTCTAATCTAGATATCTGGTCAATGTTGAAGCGCTATAGGACCTCTATGCATAGCATGCAGTGACCTAGATAAACCAGAGGGGTGCTATTTCCTTAGTGGAGCAGCTGCATCAGGTGTTAATGGCATCTCATTTACTCACATAAACACATTTTTCTCTCCCTACACACCAATTATTAGCACAGGCACACCTTATTACGGCAGGCACACCTTTTAAATGGGATGAGATGGGGGGCGGGAATAGGGGGAGTTTCATCATATGAAAGCAACGGAGCCAGCCCTGTGAGCCTACATTGATTATAGTGTGGAGAGGGAGAGTGAAGAAGGAGAGGGGGAGACAGGGGCATAGAAGAGAAGAGAGGGCGAGGGGAGAGGGAGCAGGGGTAGAGTGTATGTAGGACAGGGAGGAGGGATATACAACAAGGGTAGAGGGAGGTGGAGAGGGGGTAGAGAGAGAAGGGGAGAGCGGAGAATAGTAGGACGTGCAGGTGGAGAAGGAGCAGGGGAGACGGGAGCATAGGGCAAGGGGAGAGATGGAAGTGGAGGGGACCAGGGAGAGGGAGGGAAGTGTAGGACAGGGAGCATAGGGCAAGGGGAGAGATGGAAGTGGAGGGGACCAGGGAGAGGGAGGGAAGTGTAGGACAGGGAGCACCAGGTACCAGGAGAGTCATAAATAAGTCACACGGCCCCTGGACCTTCCTCTGAAGGTGGCAAGACTCTGAGATCTGACTCTTTCATCTGGTAGACCTAAAATGTCCTGGAGAGATGTGGGGAACTCAGATACTGTATTACATGGGTATGGGTGTGTGTGTGTGTGTGTGTGTGTGTGTGTGTGTGTGTGTGTGTGTGTGTGTGTGTGTGTGTGTGTGTGTGTGTGTGTGTGTGTGTGTGTGTGTGTGTGTGTGTGTGTGTGTGTGTGTGTGTGTGTGTGTGTGTGTGTGTGTGTGTGTGTGTGTGTGTGTGTGTGTGTTGTGGCCTTGTAAGATTGTGTATGTAACAGGGCTGGTAATTGCCATGGACTTCAAGATATGATATTTTCACGATACTTAGATACTTAAATGTACTGCGATTCTCACGATTCTATATGTATTGTAATTCGATACTCCAAACATATTGCTCACGATGTGTCTGCTGCAGAGGGACAACAGAGAGCCATGAGAAAATTAGTTTTGATCAGTCATGGAAATTAAAGTGCTGAAAACAAATTGGCTACTTATTTAAAAAGAAGATGGAGAACAAGCTATGAAGGAAAAATACTACCGTTTTGGTGTCAACTCAAATTAAAATAATAGTATATCTCTTCAAAATAGAACAGTATATTAATTAAAACCACCGATTTTAAACACAGGCTAATAGTTCCAGGAACACCTCGAGAAGCAGACTCAATAGACCAGACCAGTATTCGGGGTTTGGCAAGTCAAAGGGAGAAGTTAAAAATGTGTCCTAAGTTGTTAATTTTCTCAAAATCTGAAGGCAAAACCTAGATTCAAACCAATGTCTTAAGTAGCTGAAACTGTCATTACCACAATCTTGTGGAAGTGACACGTCATTTTCTTCAAAAACAACTTCATGTCGAAGCAGTGCCTTTGATTTGACGGCCTCCACATGCGCAGTTCGGTGCAACACAACCGTTAGACCCGATGACCTGTTTCTGAGCATGAGTTTAGCTAGCCAACTTCACCATAACTTCGCCTAAAAGGGTGATCAGGGATTTCGATTGAAGAAGCAGTTTCTGGGCCTCTTTATTTAAATTATCTTTGGTAAAACAATATGGATTGTTTTAACCGTATAGGACCTGAGAAACTCTATTTTCTGGCCTTTTATGTTAGAATAGCCTTTTTTCAACCACAGGAGCAAGGCACTGGACAGCAAGGCATTTGTCATGTAGGAAGAAAAAATACAAGCGCGCCAGCCTCACATTCAGAAATAACACAAGCTTTTAAACTATTGACTGCACTGAAGCTGCAGACTTGAAAAGATCCCGCTGACCTGTTTGCTGAGAAGCCTCAAACCCATTTTTCACTCTCCAGCTCTTTTTCTCCTCTCTTTTTCCTCCTCTCCCTCTCTTCCTCCCCAGTACTATACATTTCATTATTAATATGTTTTTTCTCAAGTTTCTCTCTGACCCAGGACATTAAATTAAACATTGTATGGTTCATGAAAGATTATGAAAGAGCAGAGCGTAAACAGCGGGAGGTGTAAACTCAGCACAATTCATTCTGCAATATAATGTCAATGCCAACAACCCCCCCTCACCCCACCTCCATAGCCTGCAGGCATATTGGCGGAACTACAAATGGATGCTAAGATTTTTCCGACAAAGCTCTGACGATATAGTATCTCCCTTTTATCCCTTCTCCAAATCAATTCTGGGCCTTACAGCGAAATCCCATAAAATAACTTCAAACACCACTACTTACTCTGAAAATGTGTATTATGGCTATATCTCTTTGAACGTTTACTGCTGAAGTTTTGGAGGAAAAACGATTTAAGCGTTATCTGCTAAGACGTTGGCGTGTCAGCACTTCACCTCAGTTTTTCTTGACATATCAACCTGCTGCCTTGACTCTGTCTCCCTCCTCTCTCTCTTCTGTCTGTCTGTCTGCGTCTTTGGAGTTTGAATGCTGCTAACCACCCAGACCTGCTGATAAATACAAATATTGCTTGTTAGCTTAATGGCCACAGTAAGCGGGAGTTGGCAGCTATGAAGGCCTCACTGGTGCTGAAGCCCCTTCTCGACTGCTGAATTATTCATCTCTTCTCACCCCATCTCAACAAACCCAACTGTGGCTGGGCTGGTATGGATGATTACAGGGAACAAATGTGTGGATAACAGACGAGGCCAAGATCATTGCTGGAATGATAATTGATAACATTGACAAACCACTAGTATCAAAAGTGAAAGTTATATTTGTCTCCAGCGAAAGGCATTACAATGTGGTATCTTTTAAAGGTGCACCATGCAGAAATCGCTCCTCCATTTCCTGGTTGCTGAAATTCTAATAGTTCACCTCATTTCAGTTTGTGTGACAAAACAAGAAAGTATAGTGTAGAGAACCATTGTCCAGTCTGAATTGCTGTGAAATATCTTTTCCATATCCAGAAATATTTCCAGCTGTTTGAAGCTGGTGTACAAAACCGAATGTAAAAGATGCAAAAAATAAATTTAAGAACAGGAAGCATAGAAATAGTACACATAGAACAGAACTACCGCTTCTTATACTTGATTTCAATGAGAATGACAGATCTATAACTCACATTTTTATGTGAATTTGGTCAGGTCGCCCAAAAAGTTAAATATTGCAGCTTTAACCAATTACAAACCTGTCGGTGTGGTCATTTGTGCATTAGGGTATAATTACCAATGAATAACCTTTATTCCTGCTGTAATCTGAGCATGGTGCTAATCCTAATCTAATCCTAATTTCCACAACTATCAGTTTAATGATGAAGGTCTGGTATTCCCAGCTCCTTGGCTGGATAGGCTCCTTGGATCTATGGGCTCTTACTTCGTAGTGAGTGGACTGGAGTGATATACTGATCTTTCTTCTCTCCTCCCTAGATGGCTCTGTGGCTGGCTAGGCCCCCCTACTGCCCCTCCCTGACCCCCCTACTGCACCTCATCCCAGAGACTAAAGGCTGGTTCAGCCATCTGGATATGTGGGTAGGTTCACTCCTAGGTAGAACAACTTCACTGATCACAGTCCTTGACAACCAACCCTCCCCATCAGCATGACATAGCCATGGGGGCTAAGGGGCTGAATCAATTCTCACTCCAAGTCACAGTTCTTGATGAACCGTGACCCTTCTTAACTCTCTCTTTCTCTCTCACAATCAGCCGTCCCCTTGATCAGCAGAGTTGTTGAGAGGTGAAAGAAATACACACAACAGTACCAACTGGTATTGACACTAATGCAGTACTTGACACATTAACTGATGCCTTTTAGGTGTTCTATTGAGGTGAATGCTACAGTAGTCATCACCAACAACAATCCTGTGCACCAGCAAAAGTCTTTAGGCTAGGACTTTTCAATTATGCAAGACTCTTCCCTCCAACTGTCAGGGCCCAGGGGAGGGCAAGCGACAGTCTGTGCATTATCCTTTGATCAGGGGGTATACGGTAGTCTACATAAGAGTGCACAGACTAGACCAGACTGTGAGACTGAGTGCAATCTGACACAATACATGCTCACATATCTAAGATGACAGAGCTGCAGATGCAATAAATGCCTTCCCAATCTCGTTACCAGCCGAACAATAAAAGGTTGAGAGGGAGAGGGAGGGGTAAAGGGCTAAATTTGTCATTGTTTTGTTACAAAGAGACAGAGATCCAACCAACAAAACACCCCATCTGGTGACAGTAGACTTAGGCTGTGTCCCAAATGGCACCCTATTACCTACAATGCACTACTTTTGACCAGGGCCCATAGGGTTGTGGTAAAATGTAGTACTCCATAGAGGTAATAGGGTGCTTTAGTGACCACAACTAAAACTCCCTTCCCGCCCCATACACCCCCTCACTCATGTCAAGCTTACTGTCTTTTGTTGAGGTTTAAGTCAACTCTCCCTTTTTGTATGTGCTTACACAAAGCCATACTGCACATCAATACTAGGGTTGTACTTACACCGGATACAGATCCAGGGAGGTTCAACTGCTAGGGATCAGGAGACACAGGTTCCATTTAGTAACCAAGGATTACAACTCAATTGGCTAATGAATTAGCTGGAGCTACAGTAAAAACAACAGTTAAACTCAAATAAAACATTTTATACCTTATTTGACTTTTTGCATTATGCCCTATTACATTATGTTTTTGAAATGATGATCATCAAAAGTAGAAAACAGAAATAAAAAACAGACTTCATATTTATACATTTCTTAGCATTCAACATATTATATTGTACACTAAAGCAGAAAAGTGCTTATGTTCTGATGAAAATAGCAGCCAGACATGAGAAATACACACACACACACATGACTACTCTAGCACCCAGAACAAAGCAACAGCAGAGCACTCAGAAAAGCTTCTCAACTTCAACACCCAACACCTTCGGACAGCAATTCCCAGGGGTCCTCCTGCTACAAACTAAATAAGTTCAATTAACACTGTCACGTAATCAAGGCCTACACCACCCCAACTTCAGCTAGGACACAATACAAGCCACCCGCCAGCTCTAAAATGCTTTGTCACTGAAATTAAATGTGATGTATAACCATTTTCCATGCATTTGCCTCTCAATTATGGATACTGAGCTTAATTTATTCAGATGGATCCCAAACACTGAACTTCTGTTCACTCGTATTACTGTTTGGGAACGATGAAAAATATATTAGGGCTGTGTGTGTGTGTGTGTGTGTGTGTGTGTGCGTGTGCGCGTGTGCATATATATACACTTTCCAAAGCGACTCCGAGTCTCACTCATGGCGAAAAACACTTTTCCAGCAAAATCCCACAGTGCCACTTACCAGTTACCTTTTTACCACTGCTGCGTTCTACAGTGTATGACAGATAATCTGGGTGCAATTAGTGAGAATGAGATCAAACTAATGTACTTTCCAGAGCTGGTGGTATAGGGAGTACAGCAGGATTTATTATTTGGTATTTACATTGTCATCCAGAACCATGGATAAATCTACAAAGTGATCTACATTTTGGTATCTTTAGTTTTTTAAAGTATATTTTTTTGCTAGCATTAAAATAAGATTTGAAAGGCACCGGAGGGAAGGGCTGCCGTTTTACGGGCTCCTAATCAACTGTGCTATTTTGATAGCTTTTTCGCATTTATTGTAACTCATTTTATACATAATGTTGCTGCTACCGTCTCTTATGACCGAAAAGAGCTTCTGGACATCAGAACAGCGATTACTTACCTCGAACTGGACAAAGATTTTTTCTTTAATGAGTCCGACGCGAAGGATATACTGCTTTGTCGAGATAAGGCCCAAATCCCTGTCATCAGAGCGAAGAAAAGACAGATAAAAAGAGGGAGAAGGGCGGGGTGCCTTGTAAGAATACGCCGACGAGTAGGTAAACCCCCACTACCTTCGGTAGTATTGTCTGTTAGGTTCTAAATGAACCTCGTAAAACTCAGACGATTAGTAAAGCTTAAACCAAGTTTATTCACCCATTGAGTCATACAGCTGTAAAACACAAAAGACATATTCACACAAGCATTGATATTTAACCCTTTCTCCTATGCTGAGTCTCCTCCTACACATCTGAACATCTATGTTGCTAGACAGAACCTTAGTGATATCTGTTTTTCATCACTTCATCTGACCTGACTTCGACCCCAAATTGCTCACTCCTCCCCAACTCACAGCTGTCATGTTAAAACTTGTACCAGACTGTGTCTCTTCTCCTCCCATAGGATCCCTAATAGCTAGCAATAGCATATCCGGACAGAATGTAAACATTATACATTCCCCTCTCTCCCTCAGTGACATGAATAAGTATATTTCATATTTTCAGAGCCCAACATGGCCAATGTGTAATCATTGGAAAACAAACTGGAAAATCTTTGATCAAGACTATTCTACCAATGGGACATTAAAAACTGTGATATCTTATGTTTCCCCGAGACTTGGCTGAACAACGACATGGATAATATAGAGTTGGCTTGCTTCTCTGTGTTTTGGCAGGACAGAGCAGCTACGTCTGGTAATACGAGGGGCAGGTGTTTGTGTCTATTTCCCAATAACAGCTGGTGCGCAATGTCTAATATTAAAGAAGTCTCGAGGCATGGCTCGCCTGAGGTAGAATACCCTCTGATAAGCTGTAGACCACCCTATCTACCAAGAGAGTTATCATCTATATTATTCGTAGCAGTCTATTTACCACAGCAAACTGATGCTGGCACTAAGACCGCACTCAACGAGCTCTATAAACCCAAAGCAAACAAGAAAATACTAATCCAGAAGCAGCGCTCCTAGTGGCCGGGGACTTTAATGCAGGCAAACTTAAATCAGTTTTACTTCATTTCTACCAGAAAGTCACGTACAACCAGAGGAAAAAAACTGTAGACCACCTTCACTCCACACACAGAGACTCATACAATTATTTTTATTTATTTAACTAGGCAAGTCAGTTAAGAACAAATTCCAATGACGGCCTACCCCAGCCAAACCCGGACAACGCTGGGCCAATTGTGTGCCGCCCTACGGAACTCCCGATCACAGCCGGATGTGATACAGCCTGGATTCGAACCAGGGACTGTAATGACACCTCTTGCACTGAGATGGAGTGACTTAGACCACTGCTCCACTCAGGAGCCCAAAGCTGTCCCTCACCCTCCACTTGGCTACTCTGACCATAATTACATTCTCCTGATTCCTGATTACAAGCAAAAACTAAAGCAGGAAGTACCAGCGACTCGCTCAATACAGAAGGGGTCAGATGACGCGGATGCTACGCTACGGGAATGTTTTGCTAGCACAGACTTGAATATGTTCCAGGATTCATCCAGTTGCATTGAGGAGTATACCACCTCAGTCACCGGCTTCATCAATAAGTGCATCGACGACGTCATCCCCACAATGACAGTACGTACCTTTCCCAACCAGACACCATGGATTACAGGCAACATCTGCACTGAGCTAAAGGCTAGAGCTGCCGCTTTCAAGCAGCGGGACACTAATTCGGACACTTATAAGAAATCTCGCTATGCCCTCAGACAAACTGTAAAACAGGCAAAGCATCAATACAGGACAAAGATTGAATCCTACTACACCGGCTCTGGCGCTCGTCGGATGTGGCAGGGCTTGGAAACTATTATGGCCTACAATGGGAAACCCAGCCACGAGCTGCACAGTGACGATAGCCTACCAGACGAGCTAAATGCCTATATACGCTCGCTTCGAGGCAATCAACACTGATGCATGGATGAGAGCACCAGCTGTTCTGGATGGCTGTGTGATCAATCTCTCCGTAGCCGATGTGAGCAAGAGCAGGTCAACATTCAAAAAGCTGTGGGGCCAGGCGGATTACAATGACTTGTACTCAAAGCATGCACAGACTAACTGGTGTGTCTACGCTGACATTTTCAACCTCTCCCTGACCGAGTCTGTAATACCTACATGTTTCAAACAGACCACCATAGTCGCTGTGCCCAAGAGAGCGAAGGTAACCAGCCTAAATGATTACAGCCCTGTAGCATTCACGTTGGTAGCCATGAAGTGCTTTGAAAGACTGGTCATGGCTCACATCAACACCATCATGCCAGAAACCCTAGACCCACTCTAATTCGCATACCGCCTCAATAGATCCACAGATGACGCAATCTCAATTGCACTCCACACTGCCCTTTCACACCTGGACAAAAGAAACACCTATGTGAGAATGCTGTTCATTAACTACAGCTCAGTGTTGAAAACCATTGTGCCCACAAAGCTCATCACTAAGCTAAGGACCCTGGGACTAAACACCTACCTCTGCAACTGGATCCTGGACTTCCTGACGGGCCACCCCCAGGTGGTAAGGGTAGGCAACAACACATCTGCCATGCTGGTCATCAACACTGGGGCCCCTCAGGGGTGCGTGCTCAGTACCCTCCTGTACTCCCTGTTCCCCAACAACTGTGTGGCCAAGCATGTCATTGCTGACGACACAACAGTGGTAGGCCTGATCACCAACAACAATGAGACATCCTATGGGGATGAGCTCAGAGACAACAACCTCTCTCTCATAGTGAGCAAGACAAAGGAGCTGATCATGGACTATAGAAGAAGGAGGGCCGAACAGGCCCTCATTAACATCGATGGGACTAAAGTTGAGCGGGTCGAGAGTTTCAAGTTCCTTGGTGCCCACATCACCAACAAACTATCATGGTCCAAACACACCAAGACAGTCGTGAAGAGGGTACGACAACACCTTTTACCTCTCAGGAGACTGAAAATATTTGTCATGAGTCCCCAGATCCTCAAAAAGTTATACAGATGCACCATTGAGAGCATCCTGACCTGTAGCATCCCTGCCTGGTATGGCAACTGCTCGGCTTGACCGTAAGGCGCTACAGAGGGTAGTGCATACGGTCCAGTATATCACTGGGGCCAAGCTTCCTGCCTATATACTAGGCGGTGTTAGAGGAAGGCCCCAAAAATTGTCAAAGAAGTTACCCAAGTCATAGAATGTTTTCTCTGCTACCGCAAGGCAAGCTGTACCGGAACGCCAAGTCTTGGACCAGAAGTTTCCTTAGCGGCTTCTACCCCAAACCATAAGACTAATCAAACGGCCACATAAACTGTTTACATTTACCCCCCCCTTTGTTTTTACACTGCTGCTACTCGCTGTTTATTATCTACAGTATGCATAGTCACTTTACACATTACCTAGACTAACCTGTACCGCCACACATTGACTCAGTACCGGTACCCACTGTATATAGTCTCGTTATTGTTATATACATTTATTGTGTTACCTTTTGATTGATTATATTTTTTTTATTTTACTTTATTTAGTAAATATTTTATTAGCTATATTTATTTGAACTGCATTGCTGGTTAATGGCTCGTAAGTAAGCATTTGACAAATACAATTCGATTGCATTTTATTTGTGTTTTTTGTAATGGACTCTGCTAATGCACACACAGCTAACTAGCTAGCCGTCCCACATCGGCTATGGTTAGATGTACTAGCACACTACAGAAGTTTACACAATAAACCCTTCATGAAGAGTGCTAAATAAGGACCCGGGTCCTCAGTTCAAACTTGATCCCCCTCAGTTTTAGTTTAATCTCCCTAGATAATCAATTAAAATAATTGATTGACAGGTTGGTGCAAAATAAATCTGTATCTCCGCTGCGCTGTGTCAGCACAATGGACAGGGCACGCTGCGGTGTTTGTAGAGGGGCTATGCAAAGCCACTGGGCAGTTAGGTATGACTCCTTTGTGTTTCCATAAAAATCAGGGGAAAAATCAGTCTCCCTGGTAGGATAAGGGAATACGTGATCCACCTGTAATATTTGATTTTGATTTATAAAGCTACTTCACTTAACTCTGCCTCATATACCTTAGCTTCTTAGCTAGCTGTAAAAAAAAAAGCGTTAGTGTTATTAGCCTTGGCCTATTTAACTAGCTCAAACCAGCTAATCTGCCACAATGGAAATCAGAAATTGGCTTCGCCAAAGTACTCAAATTGAAGAGATGTTGCGCTTTTTCTCAGAGTTGTAAAAGCAAGCAGAGGAGAAACTGCTTACTCCTTAGTTGACTGATCTAGCTGGTAAGGTAACTGCTGTTACTACCTTAATGATTAGACTGGTGGGGGTCGGGCGTTCAGGTGGCTCGGGCTGGCTGGGTGGTCTGGCTGAAATTTGATATAGAGGATGTCTTAATAAAGACAATCAAAAGTTAAATCTTTGTACTTTTTTGTAAGTTGTTCATTTGTTAGGCTATTGGTTAATAAAGGTGCAACACAATCAAATTGTATTGGTCACATACACATGGTTAGCAGATGTTATTGTGAGTGCAGCGAAATTCTTTTATGCAACTATGATTATTGAATTATGGCCCATGACCCTTCTATCTGTCTCTATTTAGAACAATAAAAAGTAAGCAAAAATGCCCACAGTCATCAAGCTAGGTGTAGAAATGCAGGAAATTAGCTTTAGATGCCCAAGTGGGGAGAACCCATAGACCCCCCACTTCTAAAACCAAAGTTGCGCCCCTGGCTGTAGCGTTAAGATTTCCCTTCACTGGAACTAAGGGACCTCGCCCGAACCATGAAAAACAGCCCCAGGCCATTATTCCTCCTCCACCAAACGTTACAGTTGCCACTATGCATTCGGGCAGGTAGTGTTTTCCTAGCATCTGCCAAACACAGATTCACCCGTGACTTCCAGATGGTGAAGCGTGATTCATCACTTTAGAGTCCAATGACGGCAAGCTTTACACCACTCCAGCCGATGCTTGGCATTGCGCATAGTGATTTTAGGCTTGTGTGTGGCTGCTCGGCCATGAAAACCAATTTCATGAAGGTCCAGACAAACATTTATTGTGCTGACGTTCCTTCCAGAGGCAGTTTAGAACTCGGTAGTGAGTGTTGCCACCGAGGACAGACGATTCAGCACTCAGCAGTCCCGTTCTGTGAGCTTGTGTGGCGTACCACTTCGAGGCTGAGCCATTGTTGCTCCTAGACGTTTCCACTTCACAATAACAGCACTTACAGTTGACCGGGGCAGCTCTAGCAGGGCAGAAATTTGACAACTGACTTGTTGGAAAGGTGGCATCCTATGACTGTGCCATGTTGAAAGTCACTGAGCTCTTCAGTAGGGTCATTCTACTGCCAATGTTTGTTAATGGAGATTGTATGGCTGTGTGCTCGATTTTATACACCTGTCAGCAACGGGTGGGACTAAAATAGCCGAATCCACTAAATTGAATGGGTGTTCACATACTTTTGTATATATTGTATCTTGTAGTCTATATTTATTATCAAAACAGCCTTGCTATAGGGTGCTGTCCATTGAGCTGATACAAAGCAGCAGAGATAGGCTACAGATTTCAAAAGCACTCAATGATCTCAGAGTCTCTGCTTTTGAAAGTTATGTTTATTGTGGTATAGCATGATTATATATGCAGAAACCTAAGAATTTTTTTTTGCTTAGGTTTAGGGTTGAGGATATACTCTTTCCACCGTCGAGCAGTATCACAGGAACAAGGCTCGAGGGTACTGTAGGATTTCACCCAAACACACCTTTTAGTGTTTGTTGTCAGAGGAATCTACTACTTGGATAAAAAATTCAGCATGCCCAGTTCTGAGTTCTGTAAATGAACACAGTTTAAATAAGAGATGCAGTTTGACTGGAATGGAGATACAAGACCAGATAGACATGGACTCTAGCGTCCACTCAGCTGGCTGTAGCTTCAATCCATCTAAAAGCCTTTTACATCCACCAGTATCAAGTCCTGTAGCCTCCATCTCTTAGCGGTAGCTCCAATTCAACAGTGTTGCAGCTTTAAGGCCAGATACAGCCAACTCCTCATTTATAGGAGATTGTGCCATCATTATATTTATCCATTTAAATGTGGTTCATTTTAAACCCAAGTCAATGACACCAGTTCCGTCCTACAGTAAGGTTGGTAAAACAGGTGTGTAGGACAAGTTCATGCCTTTTCCCTGATCCTGACACACACAGGGGACATACTCGTTACAGCAGCAGGAGGGGAGTGTTGTCTCACCAGGGCCTTTTGTGCTCCTTCATGTAACATATAAAGGGTAGAAAGCGGAGTCTTGATGGGGAGGCTGTATAAACAGAGTTACAGGGAGCGTTACCAGGAGCACGCATGTCGAACCCTCTGATACCTCCGACTCATACTGAGACAGGGAGGAGCAGCCTCATAGCACAGCCTCACAGCACCCAGAATGGGATTGGTAGAACTTTCAAATGCAAGTGGCACACATTCAGCACACCAAAAGAAACCCAAACATACATAATTCAAGGTCTTATCTTCCAAAATAGTTTGTGGTCCTACCATTCTAGCTAACTAGGCATCCAATAATTTATATGAAAACAGTTATATGTGTCATATTAGCAGACACATTTATCCAAAGTGCCTTACAGTCATTTGTGCATACATTTTACGTATAGGTGGTCCTGCAAATCAAACCCACTATCCTGGCGTTTCAAGTGCCATGCTCTACCAACTGAGCTACAGAGCTTTCCTTCAACTAAACAGGGGAAAGTAAAAATACTCAATTTGTACCTTAGTTCACCTCTGTCAGCAGGGAAATATGTAAATGAAAAACGGAATAACTGTTCCGCCTTTTACATCTGCAGGGAAGTCACCTAAATGCTCTAACCGTCAGATTTGACTAAAACCAGCAAGTGCTCTGTCACTTTCAGGGGAACAGTAGCAGGTGAGAGACGGAGAGAACGAGAGAGCAGGAAAGAGACAGAGAGAGAATGAAAGAAGCCTGTGAAAGACAGAGAGAGGGAACAAGAGAGCAGGAGAGAGACGGATGGCGAGAAAACAAGAGAGAGAACAAGAGAGCATAGAGAGAATGAGATCGCAGGAAAGAGTGGGAGAGATAGAGGGAGAGAGGCCTGGGAAAGAGGCTTGTGAAAGAGATGGAGAGAGAGAATGAGAAAATAACCCTGTGAGAATGTGAAAAGCTAAGCAGTTTATGGCTCGTTCATCTCAGACATGGAAGGAGCCCACATACAGTACTCTCTCGACTCCATCACCATGTGGCTTTGGCTTTTCAGAAGATTCAATATGAAAGTGACAGACAATGATTGCCGGTAGACTCTCTCACACTCTCCATTGTTCTCACTGAGAGACTACATTCCCAGTGTCGCCCGTCACTCTCTGCCTCTTAATTGAAACAATTTCCTCCATCACCAGCGCTAAAGCATTCACCTCCCCTCCACCCTCCACCCTACTATCTCTCCTATGAGATCCATGAGGTGCTGCTCAGAGGGTCTATGAGTCAGGCAGGCAGACAGACGGCAAGCTGAAAGGATCAGACTTCCGGAGGAGTGATCCTTGGATGGCAGGAGAGATGGAAAGAAAAGGCATCAGCATTTACAAGACGCCAACAAACCAGCTGTTTTCCTGCTTGTGTGGCTGGCTTTGGTGCAGGATTCCTTCCTGTGACTGAGAAGACTGAGAGACTGAGAAATGGAAGGAGCCAATACGACGCAACAGCAGCTGTCTCTGCTGCCTCCGCTGCTAGCTGTGATGTCCTCATTTTATAAAAGTTCTCGCTCCGAGTTGTGTGCTGTACAATCCCCCTCGCCACTTAGGGAGAAAACAGCCCGAGCTTGAGAGCGGAGCTTTGATATGTAGAAATATGAAGGCGTCATATTTACCCCCATCCCTCAACTGGGAATGTAGGGATGAAAGTAGCGGAGAGAGAAGGAGGGAGAAGGAAGGAACAGGACGCTGAGGGGCTGGGGATTAACAATGACATAACATGAAGAGAGGTCTGTCAGCGCACTGACACCTCGTTTCGCCTGCCATTGTCTGATTACCCCAAACAGCAGCCCAGCATCGACATGGATGATCACAGAAAGGCGGGAAAAAACACAACTGTCGGGCTTAGGCGACAAAGCCAATTCCTGCCGTGCCTATTCCTTAAAACCAGACATTAGAGGAGTGAGCATAGGAGAAGGGAGAGAAAGAGAGGGGGAGGGTGGAGGAGGAGGGAGGAGGAGAAAGAGGTGAGAAAAGAGACTCACACATGGACAGCTTACAGAGGATACAAACCAAAAGATTATGGTAATCTTGCTTCCTTTGTCCCCCGCGAAATGTTTTCATACTACGCCTTTTATGTGTGGAGGAAGGGATGTGAACCTCTTCAGTCAGGGACAGTGGGCACTTTCTGTGTGCTTTCTGGGTAATTAGCAGCAGTAGCAGACCCTTTCTGTTTCTCTGCTCAAGCTTATGGTCTTCTTAAGAGATTTCTCCCCCCTCCGACCCTTCTCTCTGTCTGCTGCTGCTGGGGAGTCCTGATTCCCAGCTCTAGCCCCAGCTCCCCAGCCCTCCCTGACCCTATAACTCTCTGGCCCTCACTGACCCTGCAACTCCATGGCCCTCCCTGACCTTATAGCTCCCTGGCCCTCCCTGACCATATATAGCTCCCTGGCCCTCTCTGACCTTATAGCTCCATGGCCCTCTCTGATCTTATAGCTCCCTGGCCCTCCCTGACCCTATAGCTCCCTGGCCCTCCCTGACCCTATAGCTCCCTGGCCCTCCCTGACCCTATAGCTCCCTGGCCCTCCCTGACCCTATAGCTCCCTGGCCCTCCCTGACCCTATAGCTCCCTGGCCCTCCCTGACCATATATAGCTCCCTGGCCCTCCCTGACCCTATAGCTCCCTGGCCCTCCCTGACCATATAGCTCCCTGGCCCTCTCTGACCCTATAGCTCCCTGGCCCTCCCTGACCATATAGCTCCCTGGCCCTCTC
This sequence comes from Salvelinus fontinalis, assembly GCF_029448725.1. Taxonomy (NCBI): domain Eukaryota; kingdom Metazoa; phylum Chordata; class Actinopteri; order Salmoniformes; family Salmonidae; genus Salvelinus; species Salvelinus fontinalis. Next base: position 17,943,628 of record NC_074688.1, on the reverse strand, counting down.
TGACCCTATAGCTCCCTGGCCCTCCCTGACCATATAGCTCCCTGGTCCTCTCTGACCATATAGCTCCCTGGCCCTCTCTGACCCTATAGCTCCCTGGCCCTCCCTGACCATATAGCTCCCTGGCCCTCCCTGACCCTATAGCTCCCTGGCCCTCCCTGACCATATAGCTCCCTGGCCCTCTCTGACCATATAGCTCCCTGGCCCTCCCTAACCTTATAGCTCCCTGGCCCTCTCTGACCATATAGCTCCCTGGCCCTCCCTAACCTTATAGCTCCCTGGCCCCCCCTCCCTGACAATATAGCTCCCTGGCCCTAAAATATACTAAAATGGCACCTCTTGAACGGTTTGTCAGATCTTTTGAGGTTTGTTTTTTCAATACATTAAGTGGGTCACTTCTAGAAATTATATTTGTTAGATTATTGTTTATTGAAGTAAACATATTGTGAAGGTATACTGTACGCTTTGAGTGAACAGTCCAGAAGCAAATAGATCTCCACCTAAATAAGGTTACGTCATCAAACCGCACCACTCCACCATCTTTCTCCGAATGCTTTTTTGGGGGGGGATCCGCAATAAATTGGGACAGTTTTTCGATCATAAAAAGTGGTTGTGAGTGGTTGTGTAATAGGGGGAGAACTGAATCCTAATCTTTTTTCCCATGGAAAGAAGCAGAAGCCAGGGGATGGCTAAGGCTTGGCCAACGACACCACAAATACCCTGCATAGGGGATAGATAGCAGCAATCCCACATCTAAAGACCACTGCCGGCTTACGCTCATCATATCTCCTGGGCCTTTTCAACAGGAGGTCATAGGTGCTTCTCAGATAAAGTGGTGTACAAGGAGATCAGAGGGGAGGAGCTCTTCAGGACGACACCATAAAAAAACACACTTTTGAAATTGAAACCGATATTTTTTGTTCGCGAAGAGGTTTTAAGTCTTGTTGTGGCAGTTTTTTGTTATTTTTACTCCTTCGTCCTTTGATGTTTTTTTTGGGGGGGGTTAATCATGTTTTTTCAACGAGCGACACCTCTTATTTCTCCTCTCCACTCCAATAGATGAAGCCTCTCTTGTTTAGTTGTGGGTTGAGCTGCGGCGTCTCATTGTCCCCGTCACGGGTGCTTTGTCTTACACACAGGCCCCAGTGCAGCCCAGTGCACCCACACACCACACGGGTGCTTTGTCTTACACACAGGCCCCAGTGCAGCCCAGTGCCCCCACACACCACACGGGGGGGGGGGCATCAAAGCCAGGGCGAGATAGACTCAACAGCACTGGATTAAGGTCTTCTGCATGATAAAGTAGCTACCTAGGGGTGGAATTAACCTAATATGTGAAAGAATGTTATTGAGAGGGTATAAAGTGCCAAAAAGCTCTGTCATTCTCTACGTAATGTCCTAATCCTGGGCAGGACACAGAGGGCTGTGGGGCGGGCTGGAGCTGTGTGCTAATCACAGAGATGCAATCTCATCTGTATTACCCTTCGTCCTTTAAACCTCTCTCTAAACTCAATTATTGTCCCAGAGAGACCAAGATGGCATGTTAAGTTACATGAAAGGGGGATTCGGAGTAGGAGCAAACAGAAATCTCCCAGTGTTAAAGTGAGGAGGTGTCGCCTAACGAACGTCGTCAATTTGAGTCGAGCTAAACAGATTAAGGCAGGGATCTATAGACCTAAAAAACAATGTGACAATGAGTTAAAGGGAGGAGGAATCTCACTTTCAAAGCATCCTCTAAACTGTTAAGCAACCCAATCATGGCTGCATCTGAGGGACTGTGCCCTGGCATATATTTCTCTATTTACACCTCACACACTGCTGAGACCACCGGCCATCAAAGACTTCAGGAATGAACATTGAGCAACGTACAACATCTCTCTGACAAGACAGACTATAGGCTTGATCCTTTGAGCAATTTGACTCTGTATAGTAGTCCCATTTAAAGGCTAATATGTTGTCTTCTGTTTTAAATGTGTTTCAGATACATTCCCTTTTGAAAATCAGATGGATTCCCTAGACACTGCTCAAAACCATCATTTGCTTTTGTCCTTCTGTCGACAACTTCTGCATTGACAAACATCAGTAACAAACAGAACCAGCAAAAGCAGATGTATTTTTGCATTGTGAAATGTTCAGAAGTTGTTAGCTCTGAGAGAGGGAGAATACAAAGCATGACTGCCTTTTAGGCATTCACTGGGGAGAGATTAAACATCCATGAGAGAAAATGAATAAAAACACTTTGATTTTGACACAAAGACACCGATGTTATAAATCCATTACTCAACTAGAGACATATCTAAATACAAAACTGTAACATTTCTGATGCAGAATTTACAGTTTCTAAAAATAAAATGACTGTGAAATAATTGTTTTTGATAACTGAATGATGGAACTTCAGCAAATGTCAATGCAAACAATTTTTATTCATATGTAAAGGATAAGGACATGGCAGCTCTTGCCTTTTTAACGTTTTCAGTAATAATCCATTGGGTTTTAACGGAGTGTGGCATACATGGCTAGAAAGTGTGAGGTAATGTGTGCAGCGGTCGATGGGCAGGTGGCTATTGTTTTCTGCTCGTTGGATGCTTTAGCCATCATCACCTCACACCACCTCCTGTGCATGTGTGTGTGTATGGTTTAGCCTACTGTATGTACACGCTCAGGCCCAAGGGCTAGGGGGAGACTGACACAGGCAAGCATTTCACTGGCCGAAGATAGACAGGCAGCCCTATCAGAAACCTACCTAAGCTCCTTCTATTCAATTAAATTAGCACATGAACATGATTATAACCCAGCTGAGATACTGACCCTGGATAGATGATGACAAGCAATGAAAGGCTTCATTTCGTGTCCACTTTACACTGTTTCCTACTTTCGCCATAATAACAGAGCAACCATGAACAACTTGGATGGAATTTCACATTCAGCAAAGCACATGAACAACGAATCTTTATGAACAGTTCAGTTCCATATGTAGACTAAATGTCCATTCCCGGCAGGCGCATGTTCAGCCGAAGACGTTGAGCAGTCGAGGCAAATTGGCCTATGCCTCTGTGCCACACAACCATACCAAATCTACTTAGGATAAAATTGCTTCCCCTGCCAAACGAGTGAATCCATAAATGGGTGCATTTGCGCGGCAAACCCTGAGAATTACAGACCTTCACAAAGCCACTCGTCCAAAATGGCCTTAATGTGGAATCTAAAAGGCAGCCATTTCTCCCAATAAGCATACTGAGGTGTGACGTTCAGCCACACAGTACAGGGACAGGGAGGGGAAATGGAGCTGTAGGACACTGAAGAGCATTCACTCATTTTATCTCCCAGCTCATGTGGACAGAATGGTGTGATACTGTTCATCAAATTGGACATACAGATCAAACAGATGAACAACTCCCTTCTCCCTAGATGAACAACTCCCTTCTCCCTAGATGAACAACTCCCTTCTCCCTAGATGAACAACTCCCTTCTCCCTAGATGAACAACTCCCTTCTCCCGAGATGAACAACTCCTTTCTCCCTAGATGAACAACTCCCTTCTCCCTAGATGAACAACTCCTTTCTCCCTAGATGAACAACTCCCTTCTCCCTAGATGAACAACTCCCTTCTCCCTAGATGAACAACTCCCTTCTCCCTAGATGAACAACTCCCTTCTCCCTAGATAAACAACTCCCTTCTCCCTAGATGAACAACTCCTTTCTCCCTAGATGAACAACTCCCTTCTCCCTAGATGAACAACTCCCTTCTCCCTAGATGAACAACTCCCTTCTCCCTAGATGAACAACTCCCTTCTCCCTAGATGAACAACTCCCTTCTCCCTAGATGAACAACTCCCTTCTCCCTAGATGAACAACTCCCTTCTCCCTAGATGAACAACTCCCTTCTCCCTAGATGAACAACTCCCTTCTCCCTAGATGAACAACTCGCTTCTCCCTAGATGAACAACTCCTTTCTCCCTAGGTCAGTGGTTCTCAAACTTTTATAGTCCCGTACTCCTTCAGACATTCAACCTCCAGCTGCATACCCCTTCTAGCACCAGGGTCAGCGCACTCTCAAATTTTGTTTTTTGCCATCATTGTAAGCCGGCCACATACACACCATATGATACATCTTTTAGAATGAGTGTGAGTTTTTGTCACAACCCGGCTCGTGGGAAGTGACAAAGAGCTCTTATAGGACCAGGGCACAAATAATAATATTATAATAATCAATCATTTTGGTCTTTATTTAACCATCTTACATACAAATTGTTATTTGTTCATCGAAAACTGTGAAATATCTCAGGTTAATGGTTAATGAGAAGGGTGTGCTTGAAAGGACCTACAGAACTCTGCAATGTTGGGTTGTATTGGAGAGAGTCTGTCTTAAACAATTTTCCACACACAGTCTGTGCCTGTATTTAGTTTTCATGCTAGTGAGGGCTGAGAATCTACTCTCACATAGGTACTTGGTTGCAGAGGGCATCAGTGTCTTAACAGCGCGATTTGCAAAGGCAGGATACTCTGAGCACAGCCCAATCCAGAAATCTGGCAGTGGCTTCTGATTAAATTAAATTTCCACAGAACCGCTTGATGCAATTTCGATAAGGCTCTCTTGTTCAGATATCAGTAAGTGAACTGGAGGCAGGGCATGAAAGGGATAACGAATCCAGTTGTTTGTGTCATCCTTTTCGGGAAAATACCTGCATAATTGCGCACCCAACTCACTCAGGTGCTTCGCTATATCACATTTGACATTGTCCTAAGCTTGAGTTCATTTGCACACAAAAAATCATACAATGATCAAATCAAATCAAACTTTATTTGTCACATGAGCCGAATACAACAAATGTAGACCTTACCGTGAAATGCTTACTTACAAGCCCTTAACCAACAGTGCAGTTCAAGAAGAGTTAAGAAAATATTTACCAAATAGAAAATAAATAATAATAAAAAGTAACACAATAAGAATAACAATAACGAGGCTATATACAGGGGGTACCGGTACCGAGTCAGTGTGCGGCGGTACAGGTTAGTTTAGGTAATTTGTACATGTAGGTAGGTGTGAAGTGACTATGCATTGTTAATAAACAACAAGTAGCAGCAGTGTACAAAAGGGAGGGTGGGGGGGGAAATGTAAATAGTCTGGAGGCGATTTTTTAAATTATTTGTTCAGCCGTCTTATGGCTTGAGGGTAGAAGCTGTTAAGGAGCCTTTTAGTCCTAGACTTGGTGCTTCGGTCCTGCTTGCAGTGCGGTAGCAGAGAAAACAGTCTATAACTTGGATGACTTTAGTCTCTAACAATTGTATGGGCTTTCCTCTGACACCGCCTACTACGTATATAGGTCCTCTCCACTACAGCCCCATCGATGTTAATGGGGGACTGTTCAGGCTTCCTTTTCCTGTAGTCCATGATCAGCTCCTTTGTCTTGCTCACACTGAGGGAGAGGTTGTTGTCCTGGCACCACACTGCCAGTTCTCTGTTCTCCTCACTGTCGTCGTCAGCAAACTTAATGATGGTGTTTGAGTCGTGTTTGGCCACGCAGTCGTGGGTGAACAGGGAGTACAGGAGGGGACTAAGTAAACCCCAGTGTCAAGGATCAGCGTGGCAGATGTGTTGTTGCCTACTCTCACCACCTGGGGGCGGCCCGTCAGGAAGTCCAGGATCCAGTTGCAGAGGGAGGTGTTTTGTCCCAGAGTCCTTAGCTTCGTGGTGAGCTTTGTGGGCACTATGGTGTTGAACGCTGAGCTGTAGTAAAAAAAACAGCATTCCCATATAGGTGTTCCTTTGGCCAGGTGGGAAAGGGCAGTGTAGAGTGTGATTGTGATTGTGTCATCTGTGGATCTGTTGGGGCAGTATGCAAATTCTAGGGTGTCTGGGAATATGCTGTTTATGTGAGCCATGACCAGCCTTTCTGTTGATATAATTATGGTCAGATTTGCCAAATGGAGGGCGGGGGAGAGCGTTGTATGCATCTCTGTGTGTGGAGTAAAGGTGGTCTAGGAATTTTTTTCCTCTGGTTGCACATGTGACATGCTGGTAAAAATTTGGTAAAACTGATTTAAGTTTGCCTGCATTAAAGTCCCCAGCCACTAGGACCGCCGCATCTGGGTGAGCATTTTCTTCTTTGCATATGGTCTTACAGAGTTGGTTGAGAGCGGTCTTACTGCCAGCTTCGTTCTGTGGTGGTAAATAGACGGCTACGAATAATATAGATGACAACTCTCTTGGTAGATTTTGTGCTCTACAGCGTATCATAAGGTACTCTATCTCAGGCGAGCAATACCTCGAGACATCTTTAATATTAGACATTGCGCAACAGCTGTTATTGACAAATAGACACCCACCCCCACCCCTCGTCTTACCAGACGTAGCTTATCTGTTCTGCCGGTGCATGGAAAATCCTGCCAGGTCTATATTATCCATATCATCGTTCAGCCACGTCTCAGTGAAACATAAGATATTACAGTTTTTAATGTCCCGTTGATAGGATAATCTTAATCGTAGGTCATCAATTTTATTTTCCAATTATTGCACGTTAGCAAGAGGAACGGATGGCAGTGGGAGTTTATTCGGTCGCCTACGGATTCTCAGAAGGCAGCCCAATCTGCGGCTCCTTTTCCTGTGTAATTTCTGCAAGCAGTGGAAGCAATATATCCTTCTCGTCGGACTCGCTATCTTGTCTGATTCTGGTTGGTCACTGTGGGGATGATGCCCGGGACATAACTTTAATGCAGGCAAACTAAAATCAGTTTTACCAATGATGGAAAGACCTGTGTGTTGTCCTTGTTTATGCAGACAGAGAAGAGCTCCAACTTCTTAAACCCCTCGAGGACAGGGGTGCCGCTAGCGGCACTCCTCCCACACTCCATTGAAAAGGCAGAGCGGCAAATTCAAAAAATACATTTTTTTTAAATATTTAACTTTCACACATTAACAAGTCCAATACAGCATATGAAAGGCAGACATCTTGTGAATCTAGCCAACATGTCCGATTTTTAAAATGTTTTACAGGGAAGACAAAATATGTAAATCTATTAGCTAACCACCTTAGCAAAAGACATTACTTTTCTTACTCCATCAGTTTTTTACTCCATCAGCAGCTATCACAAATTCGACCAAATGAAGATATATATAGCCACTAACCAAGAAACAACTTCCTAAGATGACAGTCTGATAACATATTTATTGTATAGCATATGTTTTTTTTTTTAAATGTGCATATTTATGGTATAAATCATAAATTACATTTCAGCTACACTCAAAAATTGCACCGAAAGCAGCCATAACATTTACAGACACCAACATCAAATACCTAATTACTCCTCATAAAACATTTAGGAGAAATACATACTGTGCAGCAATTGAAAAACAGGATTATTGTGATTCCAGACAATATTTCCGATTTATGAAATGTTTTACATCGAAAACTAAATGTAGCGCTAAATTAGCATAGCCACGCCAGACAGACACACTTGGGCGCGCGCGACCAGTTGACATGCACGACAGATATATGAAATAACATTATAAATTTGGTCTTACTTTGGCTGATCTTTCATCAGAATGTTGATCAAGTTGTCCTTAGTCCAGAATAGTCGTTCAATCCATTCAGAATGGCAACTTTCCATCTTCCTTTAGCAGGGGTACTAGTCGAGTGGCATGGATCTCTCCAAAGTAAACAAAGGAAACATTACGGAACATGGCAAAACTCCCGAAAAAATTCAAATAATCTGATTAAACTATATTGAAAAAACATACATTACGATGACATGGTCTCATTTATCAAATCAAATCCGAGCTGGAGATAGTTCACATCAGAAACGGCAGCAAAACAAAACATGATATCTCTCCCAAGTCGCGCGCTTCTGACTTCCTGAAATTGACGGTCACGCCAAAGAAATAGGTCTTATTTCACGTCAGAACAAGATAAACGCAAGATTTCTCTTCTGACGTCCTCTTGACACCCAGAGGAAGGCGTACGAGGTGTGTTTCGGGTCATAGGTGGCATGACCATGTATAGGCAGAGCGTTGAAGCGAGCATAAACATCTTGCATTTTACTTCCTGGTCGGGGAAAGTGCTGCCAAAGGACTTGTGTTCCACTCAGAGAAAAAATTAAAACAGTTTTAGAAACTATAGACTCTTTTCTATCCAACAGTATTAACAATATGCATATTGTAAGAGCAAAAATATATTAAGAGGCCGTTTGAAAATTTGCACATATTTTCCAGTTTTTCCAAAGCGCCCCCAAAAGGTTAATCATGGGCTCAATTTTTCCCCGCACATTGAATATAGTTGCGGTGAGTCCCTGTAATCCTAGATTCAGATCATTCAGGCGAGAAAAAACATCACCCAGATAGGCCAGTCGTGTGAGAAACTCGTCATCATACAAGCGGTCAGACAAGTGAAAATGATTGTCAGTAAAGAAAATTTTAAGCTTGTCTCTCAATTCAAAAAAGCGTGTCAATACTTGGCCCCTTAATAACCAGCGCACTTCTTTATGTTGTAAAAGCGTTACACTGTCGCTGCCCATATCATTGCATAATGCAGAAAATACACAAGAGTTCAGGGGCCTTGCTTTAACAAAGTTAACCATTTTCACTGTAGTGTCCAAAACGTCTTTCAAGATGTCAGACATTCCCTTGGCAGCAAGAGCCTCTCGGTGGATGCTGCAGTGTACCCAAGTGGGGTCTCCCCACTATGTCTCCCTGTCATGGCTTTTGCGCCATCAGTACAGATACCAACATGAGCAGCAGCTACGTTTGGCTACATTCGGACCGTTAGTAGAATTCCTGCGAGAGAGTAACGGTTAATGTGATTGGATGTTAATTATTTGACTAGGCTACCTATATTTGACATTGTGTTGTTATTTCCTGAACACTAGATGGTTATATTTTATTTTTGGCAGTGAAACGAGGCTACTCAGGCGAGAGAAAAAACTCACCCAAATGTATACCCCGTTGGAAAATATAAATGGACTATCTGAAAATGTGAAGATAAAAAAAAGTTACAAAAATAAATAAATAAATGTGAATCACATTTTTATTTGGTGTACCCCCGACTGCATTGTGTATACCCTTGGGGGTAGGCTTACCCCAGTTTGGGAATATCTGCCCTAGATGAACAACTCCCTTCTCCCTCCTTGATTTCTCTAAAGGTCCCTCTGTTTGCTCTGAACTAAACTACTGTAAGTACCTGTGAAAGGAGCTCAATTCCTCAACCATATGATGCTGATGGTGTGGGATTATAATGGCCTTTCACTGTGTCAATAACCTTGTTTGACATCAGCTCACTGAGAGGAAAGACAAGAAAATAATAAAGGAAATGGCGCCAAACTGTAACAATGTAATACAAGCTGCCTGCTTTTACACATTGTGTCCTACCACCTTAACAGGTCGGCCGTCGCGTAGAGGCAAGTCACAGCCGTGCGCTCTTCTTCAGGAGATGCTGTACAGAGGCATTAACCTGTGTGTGTGGTGTGTGTGTGTGTCTGTGTGTGTGTGTGTGTGTGTGTGTGTGTGTGTGTGTGTGTGTGTGTGTGTGTGTGTGTGTGTGTGTGTGTGTGTGTGTGTGTGTGTGTGTGTGAGTGTGAGTGTGTGTGTGTGTGTGTGTGTGTGTGTGTGTGTGTGTGTGTGTGTGTGTGGTGTGTGTGTGTAGGTGGTGTCTGTGTCTGTGTGTGTGTGTCTGTGTGTGTGAGTGCGCGTGCGTGTGTGCGTGTGTCTGTGTGGGTGTACGTGTGAGTGCGTGTGCGTGTGGGTGTGAGTGCGCGTGCGTGTGGTGTGTGTGTGTGTGTGTGTGTGTGTGTGTGTGTGTGTGTGTGTGTGTGTGTGTGTGTGTGTGTGTGTGTGTGTGTGTGTACGTGGTGTGTGTGTGTAGGTGGTGTCTGTGTCTGTCTGTGTGTCTGTGTGTGTGAGTGCGCGTGCGTGTGGCATGTGGTGTGTGTGTGTGTGTGTTGTACGTGGTGTGTGTTTGTACGTGGTGTGTGTGTGTGTGTGTGTGTGTGTGTGTGTGTGTGTGTGTGTGTGTGTGTGTGTGTGTGTGTGTGTGTGTGTGTGTGTGTGTGTGTGTGTGTGTGTGTCATGCTGTATGAGGGCATTAACCTGCAGAACCAATGCTACGGCAACACTGAAAGCTCCAGAAGGGAAGAAAAGGAGGACGAGATTGTCACAGTGTGTTTGTTCTCTCTTCATCCCCTGTCTCAGCAGCCAGGGCCTACCGGAGAGGAGCTGTTAAGTCAGGGTACCATCCACCTATACCACCACTCAAAGTAGTGCGCTACTAGGGAATAGGGTGCCATTTGAGACGTAGCCCGGATGTCGCATTAGGAGGACAGAGGATAAAAGCTACTGCTACCCTTTTTTTTCTGACTTTACTCTCTCTGATACCTACTTTACTGCTGTTATACCTTCACATTCACACAGTTGAAAACTCAACATTACAGTGTATCTCTGCATTGGGAGTTTGGATACTCTTCTTGCATGCCACACATACAGTAACAGTTAAAAGTTTTGACACACCTACTCATTCCAGGGTTTTTCTTTATTTCTACTATTTTCTACATTGTAGAATAATAGTGAAGACATCAAAACTATAAAATAACACATATGGAAACATGTAGTAACCAAAAAAGTGTTAAACAAATCTAAATATATTTGAGATTTGAGATTCTTCAAAGTAGCCACCCTTTGCCTTGATGACAGCTTTGCACACTCTTGGCATTCTCTCAACCAGCTTCACCTGGAATTATTTTCCAACAGCCTGGAAGGAGTTCCCACATATGTTGAGAACTTGTTGGCTGCTTTTCCTTCCCTCTGTGGTCCAACTCATCCCAAACCATCTCAATTGGGTTGAGGTCGGGTGATTGTGGAGGCCAGGTCATCTGAGGCAGCACTCCACCACTTTCATTCTTGGTCAAATAGTCCTTACATAGCCTGGAGGTGTGTTGGAATGTTGTCCTGTTGAAAAACAAATGATAGTTCAACTAAGTGCAAATCAGATGGGATGGCGTATATGCTGTGGTAGCTGGTTAAGTGTGCCTTGAATTGTAATTAAGTCAAACACAGTGCCACCAGCAAAGCACCACTACACCATCACACCTCCTCCTCCATACTTCACGGTGGGAAACACACATGCGGAGATCATCCGTTCACCTACTCTGCGTCTCACAAAGACACGGTTCTTAGAACCAAAAATCTCAAATTCAGACCAAAACACAAATTTCCACCGGTCTAATGTCCATTGCTCGAGTTTCTTGGCCGAGCAAGTCTCTTCTTATTATTGGTGTCCTTTAGTAGTAGTTTCTTTGCAGCAATTTGATCATGAAGGCATGATTCACGCTGTTTACTCTGAACAGTTGATGTTGAGATGTGTCTGTTACTTGAACTCTGTGAAGCATTTAGTTGTGCTCCAATTTCTGAGGCTGGTAACTCCAATGAACTTATCCTCTGACTGACCTTCATGTCTTAAAGTAATGATGGACTGTCATTTCTCTGTGCTTAGTTGAGCTGTTCTTGCCGTAATATAGACTTGGTCTTTTACCAAATAGTGTTATCTTCTATATACCACCCCTACCTTGTCACAACACAACTGATTGTCTCAAACGCATTAAGAAGGAAAGAAATTCCACAAATTAACGTTTAACAAGGCTCCCCAGTTAATTGAAATGCATTCCAGGTTATCTCATGAAGCTGGTTGAGAGAATGCCATGAGTGCAAGGCAAAGAGTGGCTACTTTATTGTTACTACATGTTTCCATATGTGTTTTTTCATAGTTTTGATGTCTTCACTATTATTCTACAATCTAGAACATAGTAATAATAAAGAAAACCCCTGGAATGAGTAGGTGTGTTCAAACATGTATCTGATTACCTTCATGTGGTTCTGCTGAGCTTTTAATAATGTTGGGACACTAATACTGCTAATAAACAAGAACACTTGGATAAATGCACTAGCTATGTGAGCGTTGGCTCCTTATCTTTTTGGAGAACGCTTGGGGCCTAAACACCTGAGGGATGGAGAGAGATGTGCATGTCGGTTTAGGAGTAGAGCAAGTTCAATTTGTGCGACTAAAGTGGTTATGCCACTGGCCCCAAAGGGAACAGTTCGGTTTACACTGTGCTTTTATTTCAACCTAAATGTTTTCGTGCAATTACAAACTCCATAAATGTTTTTAAACATCAGCGTTTGTGAAAATGGGGAATTGAGTGATGTTGAGTGAGTCTGGGTAATTGAAACGTCAAATGTAAAATGGCTGCCAGGTCTGCAAGCAGAGTGTTTGCATTGCATCCACACTGGCAATGACGATTATACACCACCTACATACTGTGCATACAGGAACATATCAAGTGCCATTGGAGTCACCCGATCATATGCTACTTAAAACATATGTACGATGACAACACTATAGCTCTCCATTATGTGCTGGCATCATCCTTTCCACCATGGGCGGTCAATTTGCAAATACTTTGTAAAGTATGGATCTGTCCAATCCCCTCCCCCAAAAAAGCATAAGGAACCCATGTCAAAGACGCAAAGATGAAGTGAGCCAACTATTGTGTTGATATCCAATACCACATTTATTTAGGCTTCTTTATGTGGCTGCTCACAAAGAAGACCTTAACGTGATCAGAAATTATGGCGTTGGGTGGAGGAAGGAAGATGGTAAGAAGGGAAGTCAACAGAATAAAATAAATGACCTGAGGACACAGTAGTCTAAATGGGGAAAGGAAAACACACACATCTCTAACTGACCACTCATGCTCCATCAGAATCATATTTTTTCCACTTCATGCTTGGATCCCCAAAGAACATTTTCCCCTTCTGTAAGCAAAACACATATTTACACAGAAAATTACAAATACAAGGAGAAGTGAGCTTTACACTCAATGCTTCGGACATCGCGGCTTCTCTTCTTCCAAACGGCAGGAGCAAAACAACAGCCTTTACATCTAGTTACGGACAGAGTGCACTTCAGCATGGATAAGTGGTTTTAGAGGGGGTTAGGATGGGGGGAGGAGACAGGGAGTTCAGATCCATCTTGACATTTCTAGCGCCACAATTGTCGTAGAATAGGGAACTCCGGGACATATGTGAATACCTCCAGAGACAAGGTTTAAACAAATACAATTTGGAATTCAAACCAAAGGGTGTCACGAATGCACTTTCCTGAACACAACCGCTCCGGGAAGCCTTCTTGAAATGTTTTTTTTGATGTTTATAGGTTATAATATGGCCTTCCTGTAGAACATTGTGAAACACCGCTGGAACACATGGAATCGGAATAGGAATGGAATCCCATCTGACGCGTTTATATTCCAGCTCCATTTATAAATAGCTTAATAAATGTTCCGCTCTTTCCCACTACACAATGCCATTACTGAGGAGCATTATGAGGAGAGACGTTTCCCTCCGTCTCCTGCGAGCACAGATGGAGGAATTCAAGTTTTATTTGTGTAGGAATGGCATCTGATGTGGAGGGCCTGTGATAAAATAAATCCAGACTTGAGAAATGTCCCCCACACTGAATGAATGCACATAAGTAAAACTTGCTCATTTAGCTTTAGACACCCATGTCTGAAACGCTTGACGAAACATCTGCCCTTAACTCCACCTCAGCTATTGTTTATCTATTACAAACAGACAGTTGACATTGAGAAATGCATCTACTATACTTCTGCAGACTCCCTCTGTAAAAGCCTTGGACGAGTGAGCAGTCAGTGAGAAAAGGTCATTCAGCTTGTTACTGTTCGTTCAGCTTAAGGTAATTCCATGCTGCTGACATCTAATATACTTTCCTCTCCCATCTCTGACTGCTCCAGAACCATTTTCACATTGGAACTTATCTTCAAACTTCACGTGCTGTACATCATGCCAAAACGCACCCTAACACTGACATTGAGTAGCTGGTTTCGATTTTGGTGCAAATGCCAAACGTGATGGTCAATTCATCATACCGACATACAATAGCCAATAAGCACTGTAAAACTGAGACATTACAACCCTTCCCTTACCTTATAACAGGCCCTGATATTGGCAATAAATCATAACATATTTTATGGCATTTTTAAGTGGATGTAAGGCCTGAAAATGTACCTGTGTTTTATTTACAATGTGAAGTCGGACTCCTAACTGAGTGTTTACACAACAGTTGTTGGCTTTCTAGGCATTCATGGAATCCATGTTATCTGGGTTACTACAAAATCGTGTGACATACCAGGGATAAGTCATGGCAAGGTGAAGAGTGGAGGAGAATGGAGGAGAGGCTAAAAACACCAGAGAAGAAGAAACCCCTCAGGAAATGGGAAATAAAGGTCAACACATTGACACTGTTAGACTTTAGACTGGGCTATTTTACAACATGTCTACATCATTTGTAATATGAGTGTAGTGGTGTTGTACATATGTATTTTTTGAAACATTTTCTCTCTGCATTGTTGGGAAGGGCCATAAGTAAGCATTTCACAGTTAGTCTACAGCTGTTGTTTACAAAGCATGTGACAAATAACATTTGATTTGAATGCAGTTGTACATATCGTAATATTTTAGTACATCTTTTCTATTTGTTCGTTTTTGGACTATGGACTATGGACTATGCTCTGAATGAGATTTGTATAATATACTGTACCTTTATATTTATCATCTACGTAAATGTATAACATATATTTTATTTTTGTCTATGTACATAGCTCACCAATTATGTGAACAGAAAATGCACATTTCACCCATGCAGCCAAACAATGTTGTTATCAGTGTAACCGATGTTCTTCTAAATGAAAGTTAATTGTGATGTTGACACAGCTGCTGTGGGTATGAAGCATAACAGCACAGCCAGCCTAGTCTGTTCCATCATCTCTTCCCTACTCTAATGAATACTGAGACGCTCCACTGGCCAGGAGAGGAGAGGAGAGGGGAGGGTGTGTGACACATCTGTCCACAACGCTAATGATCATCCTAATTGAATCCTACTAAATTAGCCACCTTGTATGCCTGCCTGATGGATCCTTCGCACGTTCCAGATCTGCCACCAGAAATACTGAGCTGGTCGCTTTCAGAGGCTGCATTCCGAATGGCACCCTATTCCTATAGGGCTCTGGTCAAAAGTAGTGCAGTATGTAGGGAATAGGGTGTATTTGGAACTCCATCAGAGCCCTCCTCCCTGGTTGGCTGAAGTGCAAAAACATTCCCCCCCCACAGGCTCCTCTGGCCATGTTGGCGTCCCGATATAGGTTAAGGAAGAAGCCTCTCATGGTTATGAGAGCGAGCAGGCCTAGTGTAATTTAAATTCAGATGACATTTACTGTCTGAGAGTATTAGAGCCAGGGCATCCTACTGCTGCTTGGTCTTACTCAGCATCAGCGGGCCCGGGGCTCTGGAGAAAGGAGGAAGACGGTCTGCTATAGCTCTGTTTACTGTAGCTACTCCTCCAAGATGGACCTGAGTCTATGGTGGTGCAGAGGAGATCTAGAGCCTTATGCCCTCATCCAGTTCCACCACTAACCCCTTAATAACCTCTTAACCCCTAACCCCCCAGCCTAGAGGTTGCCGTGCCAACATGGAGGGAGATAGCCTGGTAGAATGTCATTTATACAGGTTGCGTGCATCCCAAAAAATACCTATTCCCTATATAGAGTGCTACTTTTGACCAGGGCCCCATAAAAAGTTGTGCACTATAAAGGAAATAGAGTGTCATTTGGGATACAACCGTTGTACCCTCAGAGCCACGTCAGACACCTTCAGACTGCATTCCAGAGGATGTGCCCCCCTCTCCCCTCCTCTCAACCTGCCGTGCCATAACAGAGAAAGGCCCCCGACTTGCTTTTTATAAATAGCCAGGACCCGGGTGTCGCTTGAAAATATAGTTTAGGCTAGGCTGGCAGCACCAGGGGAAGAGATGGTGTGCTGTAAAATCTTTGTTTATTTCGCAGAAGTTCTGAGATTCATCACATCTGAGCCTAGGAGGAAGGAACCACTGTCTGAGAGTGTAGAGGGATGTGTAGATGTGTGCACTTCTGTGTGTGTGTGTGTGTGTGTGTGTGTGTGTGTGTGTGTGTGTGTGTGTGTGTGTGTGTGTGTGTGTAGAGGTATGTGCTATCTGCTGTTTAATGTGTGTGCATGTGCATTTAACTGTTGAGTTAGAGTTAGTTGGACAAGGTCTAAGCTCAACGAGGCTCCTAGCAATGACACGACCTTGGATGGCTAACACAAACCCAATCATCAGCCATCAGATGGGATCAGAGGGCTAGCAACCTTGGGGACAATCAGAACCTGCTTAACATGGAACAGTGAAGAATTAGGCTGCTTAATTGTGTATGGCTAATGCACTGGAGAGTACAGCTATATACGTATATGGGGATATCCTTATGTTTTCCTGCAATCAGCGAAATTATTTAAAAGTAGAAAACATATATGCAAATTCTGTTTTTCTTGTGTATTGTATCATAATGTACAACACTGTAAAAGTCAGAAAACATTTGATCAGTGTTATTTTCTGATAGTTGCTGGTTGAAGGTCCTGTATACAATCTACACAGGACCTTCTAATCAGCCTGTTTACATGGGCGGCTGGTGACATCACCAGGCGGTAAATTGGTTAATAGAGCAATAACAAAGAGAGTCCAAACCTCTCTGCCAATAACAGCTAGTTTTACATTTCCCCCTCTCCACTCAGACCATTCCCAGAAAGTCCTAGCAAAATTCTTGCTTGAGAAATATTGTTTTGCTAAAAATCCATTTTTGTCATTTTTAATGGACAACTATTACAATAAGGTATTTAATCGTTACCCAGATATTATTTTATATCAATATAACATTACTACTGACCAATGCTAAAAGGCCCAGTGCAATAAACATGCTATTTTTCCTTTGTTTTGTATTATATTGTACAACAGCTAATGAAACTAACACTGTAATAGTGTGAAAAAAATGTGTTAATTGTTATTTCCTAATAGTTGCTGGTTGAAAATACAATCAACTCAGGACCTTCTAATCAGCAGGTTTTGCATGGGTGGAGTTTTTGCTTGCCTGGTGACATCACCAGGAGGTATTAGTAAACCAATAACAAATATCTCTGCCAATAAGAGCTAGTTTTCAGATTATATATCCCTCCCATTATGCCTGTCCACCGCTTTTGTGCCTTTCCTCTCCCCAATCAGACCACTCATAGACAGTCCTAGCAAACTGATTTCTTTAGAAATTGTTTATTTGCAAAAATGTTGACCATTTTAATGGACAACTATAACAGTAAGATACTTAATTGTTACCTTTGATATTTGATATTGCGATAAAAGCAACTGCATTTGGCCTTTAACTCCTTTAGCATATAGAACCGAGATTCAACTTTAATTTGAAAAAAGGTTGTGATTATTGCAAGAATAATATCAGGCACTACATGTTAGCCCATACACCCCATTTTAAATGGAGGATTAAACTATGCTGAGTATAACCGAGTCTTTAGCAGCATAGGCTGGAGCTGTGACAGGTCCCTGAGAAACATACACAGACTGCTTGCAACACATGTCATATATCATAGCTTCAATCTGTACCCCCAGTCCACTACAACCTGCAAGCTACAAATGTGCACTTCTCTTGCCATTTATGCAAAAAGGGGAGACAGGGGAGATGTGGGATAAGGGAGGTTGTGATCTGAAAGCCAAATAGCTCTGTATTTAGTCTATTTATCTACAACTTCCCAACCTTCAAATATAAACTACTACATTATGGAATTCAAAAACATTATATTACCATATCCCCTCATCTGACTACCCAGGAGCACTTTGAACAACAGAAATATATAATATCAAAACCAAAGGGGTCCTCAGATTCTCAAAACATGGCTGCCAACAAAACAGTCTTCTAAGTACTGTTTGTTGGGCAAATATAAATTCACAAATATGAATACTGCAAGTTACAATATCAAATAAAATGTTATTTATCACATGCACCAAATACAACGGGTGTAGACTTAACCATGATATGCTTGCTTACGAGCCCTTCTCAATGATGCAGAGTTAAAAAATAATAGTAAAAAGAAAACTAGTAACACAAGAGGAATAAAATACACAATAATTGAGCTATATACAGGAAGTACCAGTACCAGATCAATGTGCAGGAGTATGAGTTATTAATAAGACTAAAATAATAATAAAGAACAGAGTAGCAGCAGCATGTGTGTGTGTGTGTGTGTGTGTGTGTGTGTGTGTGTGTGTGTGTGTGTGTGTGTGTGTGTGTGTGTGTGTGTGTGTGTGTGTGTGTGTGTGTGTGTGTGTGTGTGTGTGTGTGTGTGTGTGTGTGTGTGTGTGTGTGTGTGTGTGTGTGTGTGTGTGTTTGGTGCCATTAGGCGATAGGACGCCATTTGGGATTTATCCCTCACCTCATCCCCTCATGGTGCTTTGGCTAGACAGTTGGGCAGTGTTCAGGGAAGTTCTCCTTGGTCCTATTGTTTCAGTAGTGGAGAGCGAGAAGAGCTTTGGGTGGAAGAACAGCTGTCTTGGGTGAATACCGAAGCAGCCTTAATACGCTAACATGGCGAAGCCAATTCCCACAATGCAATGCCTCATTTATTTCTGATCAGGAGAGTTTTTTAGACCACCACACAAAATATTCATTCAAATTTGCATTTATAATAAATGTAAGTAATGAAGTGAACCCCACACTGGTGATGTGTGGAAAATGTATTTTAATTGCTCTCTTGAATCAAACATAAATCAAATCGGTCCAGCTGTCCAACATCATGCGTTTTGTATTTAAAGAGCTGCTTACTTTTTCAGCAAAATTTTCATTTTTGGAGATAGACAGGGGGTTGAAGAGAGCTAGAGAGAGGCAGTAGGCACAGGATACAGAATGAGATTGTAGTGCAACAAAAAATATGGCCTTTTTACCAACAGCCCTGCTAATGCAAAATCAAAAACGTCTGAACGTTAGGATAAAAACATCTGCTAAGTGGCATATATCATATTTAGTCTTCTCC
Source organism: Salvelinus fontinalis (assembly GCF_029448725.1). Taxonomy (NCBI): domain Eukaryota; kingdom Metazoa; phylum Chordata; class Actinopteri; order Salmoniformes; family Salmonidae; genus Salvelinus; species Salvelinus fontinalis. The sequence goes on along the minus strand of NC_074688.1, from coordinate 17,924,692 downwards.
TATCTTCTCCTGTCTTCTATACAATCCTGGTTGTGTCCAAAATGGCACTCTATTCCCTTTATTGTGCTCTACTTTTGACAGAGCACTGTACAACAGTAGTGCACTATATAGGGAATATGGTGCCATTTGGGACGCATTCCCTGTCTCCTCTCAAACTAAGTGTTATGGTGGCCATATAAAGTTACTATTTTTTATTTTAATAAAAAGTTTGAGCATCATGATGAGATGAACACATGACAGAAAGCCATTATTCCTGGATGATTTTAATCTAGAGTTCTCTTCCTTCACAGAGGGAGGAGGGTCCCCCATACTGGGGTCCTTTTTAGCTGCAGCCGCCTGAGTCTGCAGTCTTGATCTGCTACTGGCCACCAATGTGATGTCATCCTCTCCATGGGTGCTTCTCAAGAGAGAAGTTGAGGAAATTGGCAGAACTTAAATTGGTGGCATTTTGTGGTCTTTAAAAGAAAAGGGGGTCTCATTAAAACTATATAGCCAAGAGACCAGCCTTCAAGTTTCTCCTCTATCATTAGCCAGAGTAACTGAAGATAACAGAACTTCAATTAGAGATTTGGATAACTCCATGTTGTCAATTTACTGCTGACAGAGCAGCATGATGTCTAACCTGGGACGGCCACCCTGTAGACCTCTTCACCTTCTATGTTTTAATGAGGGTTGGGACTGAGGAGAGCGTGACTCAATGACTCAAATAGGATGGTCATTGCTGAGATCTAGCCTATCTATCTCACCATCTAGCCTAGCCCTCTATGCTCCCCCGGCCTTTGCTCTTCATTTCATGTGTATTTTATGCCCATAGCTAAAAAGAAAAGAGGGACAATAACATTTGCTAGACAGCTGGTCAAGTGTTACTGTCTGTACTCCTTTTTTGTCTTTCCTAAAATTACTGAAGTGTTCTGGTATAAACTATGTATTTACTGGTAATAAAATGAAATAATCACGTCTTGTGTGATACCATGTTTTAATTGGACTGAATTATGTGGTTTAGGTAAGACAGCATATGTTGTAATGTTCAAACATGGAAAGGTCACATTCACCCCACTTGTGATAGCTAACTATACGTTCCTGGAGGAACCTAGCTAGCTTAAAATACACTTGAAATAGTCAGCTTAGGTTCATAGATAGGTATTAACATAAAAGAGATTCAGATGATTTAGAAAACTAACAGAGCAGAGCTAAGGATAGTGTTAGTTCATTTAAATGATGCTGACAGCTGAACATCTACTGAATTCTACAAATCATATATTTGGGACTATCCACTTAAAGTGTTACGGAAAATAGATTCCAAAGATATGTTTGTCTGGAATAGTGCACTCTCTAAGATCACTGCCAGGAGGCCATTTCTATGGAGTATAGAGTACCACAGTATGAGTAATAATACCCATAAAACCTAGCGGTCAAACAAGAAAATGGTTCCTATCATTTTTCCACTGTTCATTTTCCCATATGGGATTTTAGAAACTCTTAAAATAAAGGCTGTGTTTCATGTAGGCTTACCCTGGCATGACGTTTTGATAACTGCGTAAATCTCTCTAGGACAAGATGACATTTATCAATATATTTGCCTGTATTTACCCCCCAAAATGTCATGCTAATTAGCTGCTAATGTGGCTAACATAAAGAACTACAAATGTCATGATGATCTGGACGAGACTGCCGAATCGAGGCAAAGGTAAGAATCTCTTGATTAACTATCTAATGTTAGGTACATTTTGTAATGAATTGCCTACATTTCATTATATTGACAATTCTGTGAAATGTCTTGTGCAAGTTTTAAATTGACACAATACCTGTTAGCTAGAGATGACATGAAAGAGCTTGGAGGAATTTGTAGTCTTGCATGATGTCTACTTTGATGCTAATTAGCATTTTCGAATCTGAGAGTAAATAGAGCCTAATATATTGATAAAAGTCACCTTGTCCGAGAGAGATTTACATGGTTATCAAAACACCAGGGTAAGCCTACACAAAACACAGCCCTTATTTAAAAAAAAAATGTAATTCCCTATGGGAAAAATGAATGGTGGAAAAACAATTAGAACCGTTTCCCTCTTTGACCGCTAGGTTTTATGGGTATTATGACACCTCCACTGTGGGGCTCTATAGACTGTGCACACAAACAGACAGATAGACCAAGAGCCAAGCAGCTTCCCTTAAACACATTCAAAGGGATGAGTAGCATTCAATGAAGAGAACAAGTGACTTGGTTAACATCAATCCCCCTTACACACACACACAATAACCCGTTTGACTTCTCTATTCTAGGGGGGATATCAACAAAAAAACTGGAAAACATAGAGTAATTGATAGGCATATTTTAAAAATCACCAAAACTATGAAGGACTTTGCAGGAAAGTGCAGTTGTAAAAAATATCCTTAGTCAACTGTGGAGAATCGATTGAATCACCTTTAAGTTTGGGAAAAAAATGGTTTTACTCCTTTTCAATTACCACTTAAACGTGAGAATTCGTAACCAATTGGAATTTCCTTACACATGTTGTGTGCGGCTAAGCAGGATTAAATATTTGAGGAAACGACTCAAGAGTTTTACCATAATATCCCCATCCTCCAGTCCCAAAACAGATCAAGAAGAAGAAGAAAAAAAGGGTAGAGTGAAAAAGTAGAGCCACAAGTAGCCGTAGCTGTGGTCAAGGGTTTAAGAAAATTAGCAATGCTCAACTGGAACGGAAGTACCTCGCTGAGACCGCCACAGAGGAGGGCTCTCTAATCATATGTAACATCTACCTTTGGAACGTAGCAGAGGGAGTTTACAATAAGCTTAACCCCTACTTTTATATTGCGCCCAGCTGGCTTTCCCCTCCATGTTGTGCACTTTGAACACTATTTTGTTATTCTGACTCCACTTAGTTTCATAATCCGACCGGCGCTCCCTTGAACCGGTTTCTTTCTGAAACTCTAAGGCACACTTTTTCTTTGATATTTTTAGAATACATGAAACGGCTATTTTTCTTGTTACTCGTTGTTGTGGTTTTGGTTGATATAGTCAACACAAGTCTATCCTTATTTGTATTTTCATTCTTTACATACAATCTTTCAAAAAAATATGAGCGTGAAAACTCTGTTTAATGCCAGGTACTTACAAAGTACTTTGTTGACGGTGGCGACAGTGTGAGAGCCCTTTCGAACGATTCAAATCCCCCTCCTACCAACACAATTGAAAGTCCAATATCTCAATATTAAAGCATTTCTGGGTATCTTACTGTGATTGTCAAAAATCAAAAAGGTCAAAAGTCAACAAAAATTGCTTCTTAGCAAAGCAATTACTCAAGCAAGAATTTTGCTAGGACTGCCTGGGAGTGGTCTGAGTGGGGAGGGTAAAACTAGCTGTTATTTTGCAGAGAGGTTTGGAGCTCTCTTTCTTATTGGCCTATTAACTAGCTTGCCGCCTGGTGATGTCACCAGGCAGGCCAAAGATTCCACTAAAACAGGCTGAAATTTCAGGCGTCCTTTTGAAACAGCTCTTACACTAAAGGGGCATTATCCTAATTTTCATAATTTCACAGTATTATTCCAACCTCATAGTGTGGAAATATATATAAAACACAGAAAATCACATTTTGACTGCACTGGGCCTTTAATATCCCACAACAGATTTTAATTTCTAGATTTGTTTAATTTGGCAGACTCCGTGGTGTGGTCCATTTAGTGGGGGCTGAACTTTCCTGGGTCCTGTTGCGCTGCACTGTGGAAACGTGGGAAGGGAGTTGTAGGGAGTTGGGAGGCAGGACGTGAATTAAATTAACTCTGTACATAATTCTGCCTCAATGGCCTCCTCTGTCCCTGCACGGAGGCTTGAAAAGGAGACACAAAGTTCGATTGCTCAATATTCATCTACATTTTCCCCTGGATAGACACAATATGGTGGGCTTAATTAACTTCTCTCAAAGGTGAAGCAGTGCGCACCATCTGCTGGGAGACAATCACATTATTATGCCTCTCCTTATAATCCCCTCACTCTATTTAAGCACAGGGCTGTGCAGGCAGAAAGAGAGGGAGAGAGAGAGAGAGAGAGAGAGAGAGAGAGAGAGAGAGAGAGAGAGAGAGAGAGAGAGAGAGAGAGAGAGAGAGAAAAGGAGAGAGAGAGAGAGAGAGAGAGAGAGAGAGAGAGAGAGAGAGAGAGAGAGAGAGAGAGAGAGGGAGAGAGAGAGAGAGAAAAGGAGAGAGAGAGAGAGAGAGAGAGAGAGAGAGAGAGATATGAAATCAGAAGGAAACAATCCAAATCATTATATCACATTCTGAGACAGCTAGCATAACGCTAATCTGTAGGAACGTTGCCAAATGTGTTTTTTCTCCTTCCCCAGAAACTTCCCCACATTTAACTGCTTGATCGCTCTAAATTGTTGTGCAGAAATTACTTCAAGACCTTTTCCCATCCTAAACATCTATTACTAATTTGGAAAAAGCTAATTAGTTTAGTCAGATATTTTGGATGCCCCAACCACATGATCCAACCTCAACAAATTGAGATACTGTAGTTTACCACCACTATGGTGATTTCATTATACAATTTCTGTGACAACCCACAATTAATTATTTAATAAATCTCAAGGACCACACATTGCAATCAAGGGCCTGGTGAACTTGCCCTGAAGCCAGGTCATTATTTGATCTTTGTGGCATTTAATCTGATTATGTCATTGTGGAGGTAAACTTCAGACCCAATCTTGTTAGCAGCTGGCCGCGATGGATTACGCCAGCCAGTCAGGTGGAAAATGAACTGAGCAGTTCAGATTTGGCTTTGCATCTCTTTCAAGATTCTTACCACCACTACTTCAGCTCCTTCTGCTTTTCTTTCCACTAGCCCTTCAAACGAGATATTATCCCCAGACTCAAGCATAGGGCCCCCTCCATCTTTCTTTATCTACGACTCCTTAACTAAGGCAAGACAAAGACCGAAAGCCCCGCAATCCTGACCCTTTTCTCTCTCAAACATTTAGGATTTATTAAGATGTTCAATCATTTTAATGCAGTTCATATCTTGGATAATGTATATAAATCGAGGGCTTATATTGAATGAAACTAGCGTTCTAAAAGATGTAAGACGTTTTGAACCAAAAGTTTGTGGTCAGAGTTTGACCGTCGAAGGAGCGGTTAACCCTATAGGTCGAGAGAGGTATGCAGCATTGCCTCAATTCTTCAAATCTTAAATGAAGAGGGTTGTTTTTTTCTTTTTCTTTTTCTTTTTTCTCCTTAAATTATGCAAATGCCTTAGATGTGTGGTCCCGCTTAAGACACTCACAGTTTTGCTTGTGGTCTTATTGCGGCATTGAGTGCTTTTACAGTGAATGCACACCACAGTCTAAAGCACAAAAAGTCCCCCTAAAGGCTGAAAAGAGTTCAAAGCATTCAAAAGACAAAAAGGACTAAGCTGGGATTTTTTTATGTACACTGAAAAGAAGAATAAAATATAAGTTCTCTATTGGCGCCCGTTATGGCAATGGAACCCATATCAAAGCATTATGTTACCACATAAAGGGTGCTGCATTTTCTTCTTGCACACCATATGCACGGAAGAAATGAGAATAATTTAGACAGGCGGTGATTTTGTTACTTGAACTGCTGAATGCTCTTTTGGATACACCATTGAGGGAACAAGGAATTCAAAAGAGGTTATATTCGATCAAGTTTTCTGCCTCAATAGGTTATAATCACTGCTAAAGTATTGAGTACTACACAGAGCAGAAAGCTTCTAAGGAGGCTAATCAGAAGGTTTTCTCCCTATTATCGCCTCCCGTCTGAGGGTAACAGCACACAGAAGTACCCCTTTCTATTGATTATCTGGACAGGAATTTAAATATTAATACACTCCGTGGCCCTGCTTGGCACTCTCTGTTGAGCCCCGCTCCATGGTGAAGCACTCATTCCCCAGATTAAAAAAACACAACTTTTTTTTAAAGCACGATCCTGCTCTCTCTTTTCACCATAGGAGAAAAAAATAAAACTTCAAGGGGCAAGTTGAGAGGAGTTGAGAAGGAGGAGAAAGGGGGTATGAGTCTTTTAGTCTCAGCCTGCCTGTGTCTCGGCAGTAGAATTCAAAGGCGACACTTTCCTTCAGGCCGGGGTCTGGACTGGTCTGCTAACGATGCAGGAATCACACGACGGTCATTTAACTGCTGCTACTGTCTGCCACTGAGACATGGAGAGAATGGAAGATGGAGGGATAGAGAGAGGTATGGAGAGAGACCCGGGAAGACGTCCTCTCTACCGCCAGTCTGTCTCTAACAAAAATAGAAAATATCATTACAATCCACAGTCCAACAAATGTAGTTTAATCAATGAATTTGTGGGTATCCTTGCAATAAGAAAAAGACATTGAAAAGAAGTACTGTAACTGGCACATATGTAGTGTGTTTGAAACACTTCACTTCCCTCTAATACAATGGGTCCACACTGAACACATCTGAGGAAAACCTAGATAAAAAATGTGTTGTTAAAAAACCTTCTCTTCTGCAACGCTCCTTGAATTGTGTGTACAACAGATCCATGCGCCCAGAAAGCCTGGCCGTTGAACCCCCTGAATGAGAGGGCACATTGGGCACAACCACCCTTAGGGCCTGATGGTTCCACACACACACACACACACACACACACACACACACACACACACACACACACACACACACACACACACACACACACACACACACACACACACACACACACACACACACACACACACACACACACACACACACACACACACACACACACACACATACAAGCACCACACACACAAGCACAGGGACAGAGCCGTGTTGACATCAACATTGGTAGGGCCGATCCTTGGTCAACCCACACACACAAGTTGTGACCCCACTTGATTGGAAAGTGTGAAACGAAATGATGCACAGACAATATAGCTTATTTGCCTTTATGGTTACACAAGTGAAAAAAACAGTAGCATATTCTAAATTATTACAAAGAAAACAAGTTAAACAGAGCTCATTTTAAAAGTTTAGTAATACACAAATATCTAATAATTATCGTTATTGGTACCAGCACCATTAACATTTTATTAAATGCATGCTAAATTGATATTCTCACAAATAATATTTAGCCAATTAAGTAATGTTTAGCCGGTTTTGTAAATAGACTCAATGCCTCAGAACAGTTTGGAGTATATGACCATAAGAGAAAGGGGACCATAAATTGGATAAGTGAAGTGATTCGAACCAGAATACCTTAAAGCCCATAGTGCCGTGCTATTTGCTCTTATGACACTTGAAAATATGGCGCCGAGATTGGGCTTCATCATTCAAATTATGAGTCAGAGAGATCTACAGTATCTTTCCCAATCCTTTTGTAATCCTCCAAGAGTCGTATAATGAAGAGATCAGCTCGGAGCAGAAGACAAACAATTTATTAGGATGTTAGGTCCCAGTTTCATAGTGCGAGGGAGATGACCATTAATATACAGTATCTACCTTGATTTGCATTCTCTTTATCAGGGGTTCAACAGGAGAGAAAGGTGATGGGCTCCATTCTCTTTATCAGGGGTTCAACGGGTGAGAAAGGTGATGGGCTCCATTCTCTTTATCAGGGGTTCAACAGGAGAGAAAGGTGATGGGCTCCATTCTCTTTATCAGGGGTTCAACGGGTGAGAAAGGTGATGGGCTCCAACGATCCATAGACAATCAGCTATCTCCCTTCACACACAGAAAAAAGGGTCATAAGCTATTATACAGAAGGCTTTGTATCTCTGCAGGAGATATATTGGGTCTTTAATGAGGTGAACATGGCAGAATTAAGAACAGTCTTTTGTGTGAGCGGTAGTGTTAAGTTATTCCTATCTACTGAACTATCTACTGAAGGTTTTAGTAGCCATTGCATGAGAGAGGAATGACAAGACCAAGGGCCCTGTCACAAAGCACAAAAAGTAACATGGTTCACATAAATGGACGAGACAGAAGGAAGGGTAGACACAATGACATGACAAAGAGTTGTTTCAGTTCTAATATGATGATGAACCGATGACTTTAAACATCTGTGATCAACGCTATATTCATTAATATACTGGTTTGTCCTAACTCTCTCTCTACAGAGTACCAATGGCCACCCATTCCTTGGTTAAACTGCCTAAGCGCTGTAGAAACCTCTACATAGACCTCTAGCTCTACTGCATGGTAATGTCTGTGTCCTAAATGGCACCCTATTCCCTTTGTCGTGCACTACTTTTAACTAGGGCCCATAGTGCACTACATAGGGAATAGAGGACTATTTGGGACACATACATTATGACGGACAGGTGGCGTAGTCTGCAGTCTTTCTGCCCAATCCCCATTAATGCAAAAGCACAGAGGTCATTAGCATCTCTCCGTGGTTTAGCATAAAGCAATCACCTCCCAGTATCTGTCTCCTGTATCTCCTGTGATGACCGGCCTATCTGTCCTGCTCCCTGTGGTTATTCACTACACGTGGAAGGTCAGCTAATGATGCCGGACAAAGATGTCTGACCACGGGAGTCTACTCCACCTCTCTGATTATAACCTCACTCCCCAAACCTCTTAATCTTATACTGTTATGGATTTTAGACATATCTCAGGGGTCGGCATTGCTCGTCAGAGAAACTTTTACATTTTAAGTTACCATTACTGTGTGTGTGACTTATTACATTTGAATCATAATTTATGTGTGAGGAATTTTGCTGATTAATCCAAGTATAGTGCAATGGGGCAGAAGGCAGGTGTTTACTTGGTCCATTATATAAATTAGTCTATGGTCAAGTGTTAAACAGCATTACTGAAATTCCTTGAGGCTACTTTAACCTTTTTTCAATACATTATTTGTGTAGCTTACTTGCTTACTGATCTACAATTCTCCATTATGTAGCTATCTCATAATGGGCCAAGCACTCCCAGTCTAAAAAGAGAGAAGCACTAACTTCAGTCAGCCTTACTGAGCATCCCAATCTCCATGATCATCAATAGTCTGTTGAAGATTTCACAGTACAACCTCAGTACAATTCAGCATGGCCTTTACACTTTTCAAAAGAACATATTCAGTGTTCCTACATAGAAGATTCCTGGAAGACTATTGCTCCTCCAGGAATAGAGCCTTGTATCATTGCATAATGCTGTACTTCCATTAGGCCTTATCAATCTGCAAGCGTAATACCTTGTCATTCATATTGCTCTTGATGGGTTTCATATTCATCTCAATGTTCTGGTCTGAGCATCAAGGGCTTTGATTACATCAAAGACTTGGTGGGAATCTACCAGATATGGAACTACACTAAGCTGCTGCTTTAAGTACCTGAGAAAAACAAAGGATCAACTTAACATTCCTTCCTGTTGCTCGTACTTCCTACCTTGTGTCCCAAATGGCACCCTTCCCCTATGTAGTGCACTAAATAGGGAATAGAGTACCATTTGGGATGCAGTATTTGAAACACCGAACAACAAGAGAGCGACAGCTGTGACAGTTCAACATGGATGACAACAAACACAAATAGAAAGAAAAACTATGCAGCCTCTGAGCAAATACAGCAGTAGTATAGCTGATGTCTCCACAGAAGGAGCATCCTAGCCATTTTTCTTTGAGATGTGTGAGTGTGAATGGTACTTGCCACCATCCATCCATCCATCACAGGAGGAAAGAAGGAGATAATGGAGAGGAGGATGAGGAAAAGGGGGGGTGAGGTGGAGGTGTAGACCCAGACACTTACTCCGGGGAACTCATTACCCAGCCCTATTAATCTGTGGTTTGACCCCTGTGAGAGAAACTCCCCAAAGAGGACCTACCTAAAGATGAAAACAAACCCTCAATTGTGTTGTTCCAGGAACAACAAAACTAAATGCCAGTTCAAGAGAATAGAAAATATTACTTTATAAAGCTGAAGCGCATTGGATTGGTTTGTTCTCGATATTAGATAAAGCTAGAACGTTGATATAGCCTTGCTATATCTTCCTTTCTCTCTCTCTCTTTCTCTGTCTCTCTCTCACCCTCTCTTTCTAAAATGAATTCCAAGAAAAATATGAATTATTAATTATTAATAAGACACGTCTTTACTTTTTAGTTGATATTGTTGTTAAAGAACAGTACTGATATACAATAGATGAGAACTGTGTAAGCAGAGAAAAGATGATCACCCTGTGTTAGAATATCAAGGTCTTGGTCCCTCTCTGGATGACTACACTATGTTATTGGAGAAGGTAAGGTGAATGTGGAGCCAGGCCAGCTTGGCTTGGCTTGGTTCGGCTCAGCTCGGTAGTGTTTATGTTATTACTGGATAAGGTAAGGGTAGTTCTCTCACCAGTCTGTCTGGGTAGCTAGTTCCCAGTTCCTTCAGGGGTCGAGTGTCTCCTTGTCTCTGTGTTCGGTCAGGTGCAGAGCTCAGCACTTTGCTAAGTCAAAAACAGTGTCATGCCTGGGAGCAGCGTGTCTCTGTCTGTCTCTCTGTCCTCTCGTATGGCAGCTAACACCGCTCAATGAAATTGCCTGTCTAATCTACAACAGGAGATACAGACAGTCAGAAACACCATTAGCTCTCTATGACTCAATTAGGAAAAAATTCTAAGAGATGCCGATGTCACGTTACACAGCTCAGGGATTTTTACCGTGGGCTTTTGCAGGTATGGTAGGCAGAAAAGTGATTTCCATTATATGTGGTTGTGAAATGTTTTAATATTCTTGCATTTTTTGTTAGCACAGAATGTTACATTAAACTGAGGTTTCTGAGAATGCGGGATCAAACTTCAAATCCTTAAAAATGATCCTGACACTGGCCTAGATTTGAACAGTTTACAAAACATGGTGCACTTCACCTCACCACATCACCACACACTTAACCACACATATGCACAATCTGACACAAATGTCTGTATAAATTAAAAGGGTTGAGTTGAAAGATAAATGCTAAATATGCTGGAGTGCATAAACTAAATTCAGCATGAAGCTTAAATGAAGAAAAAACATTCAGCAATACATCAAAGAGCAAAAAAGCAAACAACAATATAATAATACATATGTCCAATAAGGGTACCAGCCATAGTGGTAAACCTGTTAGTATCATCGTGTTGTAAAGGTCTGGTGTATCTCCATATCCGAAGGTCAGATATCACTACTGGCCTTTCCCTTCCCACCTCTTCCTAGCACTGGGAATCAGGTTAGCAGGATTATGACACTGTGTGGATGGACTCTCCATTTCAAACCGACTCTCGGAGAGAAACTTCAAGCTTAGACTTTTCCCTCAGAGGGCTGGAATGAAAGGGACAGTGATACATATTTCAAGCCCAAGGCTCAACAAAGGGATTTTGGAATAAAGAGGTATAAACCTTTGAACTAAACAAAGGTCCATCACCAACACTTCATATCAGAAGGACTGTGTATCCCCTTGTACAGACGAGGATAGGGGACCAGCATGGCCTGGCCTGGCTGACAGGTTGTCTGACTGTTGTCTGACTGCATGTCCAACGACCCAACCCTCGTCTCCCCCATCCCTACATCCCTCCATCCCTATATCCCTCCATCCCTGACTCTTACTACATGTACCCCCTAGCCACAGACAGAGCCCATGCAGTGAAAAGTAAAAGCATCCACTCAGTGTCATCATCGCCATCCATCGGTGGGCCTCTTTGAATCTGACCTGGGGCCTCGCGAGCCGCCACCACCGTCAGCATCTGTTGCATTAAGTTGATTAAAGTGGCTGGCTTGGCAGACACTGGCACTTGTGCTGCTCTCACTGTGATGCTAGATGAAAGACTAGGCCATGAGGCTGTGACTGAGGCCCCTATCCTGGTTCTCTGCGAGTCCCTCGCCCCCCTTGCTCTTAAAGAACGGGTCACAAAAGACAAAGGGCTCTAGAGTGAAAGCAATGGAAAGCTTCTTTGCCAAATGATCTCTAATTGTTCTCTTTCTTCCTTGTCGGATCACTCGTATGATTTCTGCAGCGACGGGAGGATGACTTACTTAGCCCGCCGCAATTTCTACCTTTAAAAGCCAATACCCTTGAAAGTAGGCAGCTTGAAAGAGACCTATTATCTTAACAACACTTGTATGACAACAAAAATGATTGTCCTAGTTGGATTATTATTATCAAAGGCAATGGGTAATTGATGTGATGTCTTTGAAGGACAGAAAAACAAAGTGCAGAACCCAGAGGTAATGGATGCAGTGCCCCAAAATGCCTGATCTGTAGTCGACAATAGGAGAGATACTGTAGCTAGATAGGGAAAACTTTGGATGTTTATTTTTTATATATTTGATCACTTGAAAACAACACAGAAAATGATGGACAACATACAGCTTCCCTTAGAAAAGGGGACACGTGTTAAGAGATTTAATTTCAGCATAGGCATTCATATTTTGTTCATGTAAAGGAGATCATGAGATTTCCTAACTAACTTGGGTCCTGCTTTCAAGCTGGCAACCCAGCTATTCATCAGTTTTAAAGAAATTAAGAGTTCAGCCATCCCTGTGCAAAAGTATCTGCTCCTCATTCTGTGTTGGTGAGGAGTATTGAAGAGCATTTGTCGTATGAGGCAAGCTCTCCTTTTCATTCCAAACACGGCATATTCATATATTCATCTCCTGGAAATGAAGTTAAGAAAGAAAACTGACAAAGTGTTATTCCAGCCTCAGTATATGAAAAACAACAACAACAACAAACAACAAAACAGGTCTTTGGCATTAAAGAGCTGTTCCAGAGATAACATTATAAAAGAAAGGCAAAATGATCAATGCTGTGGTGGATTTTGATAACTTAGTCATTGAATGCTTGTGTCTGAGACAAATGAGGGAATTTCTGAAGCAAAGAGTGGCTGCAATATGCCAAATGCTCTCCAAATTACCCTTCAAGAACAACTCCTCAGCATCTATACTGAAGCCGCTGGAGTGACTAAATAAAATAAAGGGGCAGCATAAATTACCTGGTGGATGTCAATCGTGATACGTAGCGCACCCTGTTTCCTTTTTGTTATCGTGTCACCTCTTCAACTCGCTGCACGTTGGTGGATGACATGAAATGAAAATATTCTCTCTCCAGCACCACCAGCAGTCCTCACAGTGCGTTCTGACACTTGAAAACGATGTGGTTTCGTGAAACCACAGCTGGGCCCACACTGATTGGCTCTGCACAGGCTGCCTGTAAACTTTCTAGTGCTTGAGGATCTGTCTGCACTGGGACAGGTGGTGTTTATGCAGATGAATGAACACATTACTGTGTGCTCTTCCTTTTGGTTTAGACATTAGCGTTTCGAATGTGACAAATCAGATGTTCGTCTTCCTTCCCTGCATCCCGCTCAACCGACGCCATTGTGGGTAGTTTGCCGCGAGGATCCGTGTCTGAGTAGGCTTGCGTGAGCATGTGTGCGCATCCATAAAGTATGTGTTCGTGTACCAACGATTGTATATGCGTGTTCTGGCACGCATATACCATCGTTGGTACGCAAACTATGACTGAGTATCCTTGTGTGATAGGTGTAAGTGTTGACACAGTTGGGACCCCATTTGGACAATGCAAAAAAAACTGCAAGACTTGAATGGGAAATAATAGGGAAATATCTTTAAAAAATGATGTTGCCTATGGAAAAGTAACATCTACATTTAACGTTAAAAAAAATATATGAAAAAAAAAACAGAAAGAGGAAGGACATAAGCTGAAGCTCATAATGAGCAACCAGCCACTTGATGAGATGTTTACTCCACACTGAGCAAGAGGTGCTTTGTCTCTGCGACACTTTGTGCCTTGGCTTGGTATTCACCACAGTGAGCCTTAGAACTGTAAATATTGTGTCCCAAATGGCACTCTATTCCCTATATAGTGCATTACTTTACAGAAGTAGGGTACTAATATAGGAAATAGGGTGCCATTTGGGATGTAGACTAGTTGTGCAGTCTTGGGTGGGTGGGACACTAAAGTCTCTATTCTTTGAGTCAACTTGACCTGACCTGGCTGGTTAAGCTGACGTATTGTGAACAGCAAATCGCTTTAACTGAGGGGGATTGCTTTGTGTGTGTGGCTACAGAGAAGATAATAAACCTCATAATAAAAAGAGCATCCCCATAGTTTACGGAGAGACAGACCAGTTTTGTTTCCAGGCTAGTCTATTGGAGGTAAGTCCTCTTTCCCACTGGCTGGGAGAAATAGGAACAAATGCTGTGGTGTTTACTAGTACATTGAACCATAATGAGGATCAAGTTTACTACCGTGCCTTGTATTAGGAGGCAGGAGCCTCTCAAGGGGCAGAGCTATGGCTCCACATAAACTCTGAAGTCTGCAAACCCTGGTCCTTCATTGGATGTACCATTCTTTCTGCCCATATCCTAGTAGGTCTGTGTGTGTATGTGTGTGTGTGTGTGCGTGCGTGCGTGCGTGCATGCGTGCGTGCATGTGTCTTCGACGTGCAAAGCTTATGTGAGTGAGTTTATTAAAAGAAACCGTCTCTCTGCTAGTCTTTACAGGCCTTGATTGTTGCATGTCATGAAAAAGCTGCAAGCTGGCAATACAGCACTAATCAACAACTTGTTTTCCGCCCTGATGCCCACAGCAGCAGTAGGAGTGGGAAGTGGACATGGCCAATAATGCTTAAGCCCAGCTAGCCGCGAATCACTTTTCACCATGTGGCAGGCCCAGGCTTGTATACCTCACAGGTATCTGCTAACGTCTTATCACCCATCTCTTCACACCTTCATTGCACTTAATAGCCAGGCTTTGTCACTCTGTCCTTGCCAGAAATGGATCTGGACTGGAGACTGGAGTCAACCGTAATAACACAAAACAGGCTAGTTTTAGTAAAGGGCCTCTCTCTCACTACTTTGGTTCCAGCCTGAAAACAGACAATGACGGGATGAGAATTAGATAAACAACATGGGGTTGTCATTTTTCACATTGAACAAAACAGAAAATCTTGCAGCATCACCAACTCATGCAACATGACGGAATGGTGCCGTTACCCTCTGAATTAATGGCTAATTGTCACGTTCGTTATAGCGATGAGACCAAAGCGCAGCGTGATTAGAATGCATCTTCTTTAATCAAGAAAGAACACAGGACGAACTATACAAAAACAACAAAACGAACGTGAAGCTATATACTAATAGTGCTGACACAAGCAACTAAACATAGATATAGATAATCACCCACAAAATACTCAAGGGATATGGCTGCCTAAATATGGTTCCCAATCAGAGACAACGATAAACAGCTGCCTCTAATTGAGAACCAATCTAGGCAACCATAGACATACAAAACACCTAGACTGGTTAACCCCCATAAACATACAAAAAACCCTATTCAGGAAAAAACATATATCACCCATGTCACCCGCTGACCTAACCAAAATAATAAAGAAAACAAAGAATACTAAGGTCAGGGCGTGACACTAATAATGTTGTATAACACTGTGTAGAAACCAACAAACCTCTCAATGCGGATCCTTTATTTGTGCTATTAGCCTGATAAAAAAATCTTATTTAGCCACACAAGTCAAGGGTAGTAGTCTTCACCCATCTTCACACAGTCCTGATGGATCAATCATGGAAAGAAAATAGCAGCCACAGTTTATTACTGGTGGTTTATAGGGGAGTAAGGGGACCAGTCAGGACTTATATGATTGTCTAAACTGGACACAGCTCTTGTTTATAGTCTCCTGCTGACTGCTGAGTGAGAACAGAGGGGGGAGACAGGGAAGATAAAGAAGAGTAGAGAGAGATGGTGGAGAGGGAGATAAGCGGGAGAGGAAGAGAGAAGGGATAGAGGAGGGAGAGTCCCCGTCTCTCCATAGGTCCACTGTCATCTCCTCATTCCCTGCTGGACCTCCCCAGCAGACACCTTCATACAGTCTTATTACCACAGTCCCAACAACAGCCCTCCCTTCTCCCCCTCCCCCTCCACTCCCTCCCTCCATCTATCCCCGCCATGAACTATACAGCTAATTATTCTGTTACACCAATAATGACGCAGCCCTGGGAAGAACAAAGGATAAAAACAGAAAGGTAGAGAGCAAGTCAACGTGATAATGTTCATTAACCCTGATCTCTCTCTTCTTTCATCATCATCCCCGTCTCCCTCCCTCCTCTTTGTACCGCTGTGTGGTGGCGAAGTACTCAAATTATCCACAAGCAATCCAGCTACCACTAATTATCCAAAGAGTTCCTCATTAGGCGATTTTAAATCCAATCTTAGATCAACACTTGATCAGACCTTGGGGAACCTGCTATAGCGGTTAAACAAACAATCAGTTCAAAGGATCAGGTTTTCCACTTTAAGAGGAGAGTGAAAGAAAAGAAAGAAAGGCAAAGGGTAGACAACTGCTCACTTGAAAGATACGGCTCCTGCAGCTCCACATTATGGATGATCCAATCTATAATTAATTTCACTCAATAACATTCCATTTCTCTTCTAAAATTGGGGCCCCCTAATTTAAAGAAAAATCTAAATGATATTGTCTGGCTGATAGCGCTGAGCTAATAATAATAATAAGGCCGATGAGGAAAGAAGGAAAGAGGCAAGGAACATTGTAACAATGTATGCATCCCAAATTGCATACTCTTCTACTTTAACGGGTCCTGCCACAACATCTCAATGGGGTTTAGGTCTGGACTTTGCCAGGCCATTCCAAAACTTCAAATGTGTTGCTTTTCAGATATTCTGATGTAGACTTGCTTGTTTGATTTGGATTATTGTCTTGCTGCATGACCAAGCTGGGCAGATGGCCTGATATTCTCTTGTAGAACTCTCTGATGCATAGCAGAATTCATGGTTCCTTCAAGGATGGCAATCGTTCAGGTTCTGAGGCAGCAAAGCATCCCCAAACCATCACACTACCACCACCCTGCTTGACCATTGGTATGAGGTTCTTACTGTGGAATGCAGTGTTAGGTTTTCATCAGACAAAACAGGACCCATGTCGTCCAAGAAGTCGACTCATGTTTGCCAAAAAAGCAAGTGGAAGAACCTGGATGATCTTCAAGAATCCTGGAAGAATGTTCTATGGACAGATGAGTCAAAAGTTTGACATTTTGGATGACATGGGTAGCTGGCCAACAGTGATAGCAGGTCGAGTGACAAGAATCTCTTGGCGAATAGGATAGAAAGACACCAGACACACGGTCAAACTGCTCTGGATTCTAATTCACATGTGAGATGGTAGTTAGTCGTCCTGCGTCCATCCAATGTAAATCTAGCTTGTAGTTGTACTAGGCTACTAGGCCATGAAAGTGGTGCATGATTCATTGCTACAGTATTAGTAATTTCTCCAGTTAGAGGACCCAGCCACCAGTCCCTGTGCAGTTTCCCTTTGAGAGCTACGTAGATACAGTATGTTAGTTCTAACCGATCACACTCCTAATGTGCAGTAATTTCAATTGCTTCTCAACCCCCTCTTCCTCCCTCCATCCCACCCTCCCTCTCTTTTTTAATGTCAGTGCCGTGCTCTGTGAAATGCCAGCACCAGAAACTGAGTCTGTCACTTAAAATATAATGCTGTCAGATCCGTTTCTTTAACCTTGAACCAATTAGCTGTTGTTGAGCTGTAATGAATCCTGACATCACTCCGCTGTGATGAAACCCTTAATTGCTCCGGAGAAAATTGAAGCTTTTGACATCACTGCTGACAGACTTTTTTCTCTTCGTCTCTTCCCCCTTCATCCGGTCGCATGTGACAGCATGGTTGGGTTTGAAAACATGAAAGGTAGCGGAGATTCACCACCATCAGCTGTCATGAGCGAGAGACCGCGAGAGAGCGAGAGAGAGCGAGAGAGAGAGCGAGAAAGAGCGCGAAAGAGAGAGGAGAGTGAGAGAGAGAAAGAAAGAAAGAAAGAAAGAAAGAAAGAAAGAAAGAAAGAAAGAAAGAAAGAAAGAAAGAAAGAAAGAAAGAAAGAAAGAAAGAAAGAAAGAAAGAAAGAAAGAAAGAAAGAAAGAAAGAAAGAAAGAAAGAAAGAGCAAGAGATGTGCTGAAATGATGAGGCCATGTAATTACCATGTAATTATGTTATGGACCCATTTAAATACGAATTACAATTGACTGTATTGTAGTCTACTTAAAAATCTACTTGACTCGATGTGACAAACTGTACATTTTCAGCAAAAGGTCATATTACAAGCAGGCTTCAACTCCATCTCAGCCTATTATATTTCCAACCAATCAGTTTCTGATGGAAGGACTGCTTGATGGAGGTGTAAATCTAATAGCACACTAATAGACTGAAACGCACCTTATTATGTTACACTTAACACACCTGCTTGTCAATTTGTATTGGCAGCACAATCAAAGTCAGGCCTAATTGAACGAAGCTGACAGGGCAAGCTCAGGTATAGATATACAGCTGCTCCTAATCAATCTTTTATTCATTTCTGACTAAGGTTACATTGTAAAGTAGTCCATAGAAAAAACATTTGGAGATGTATTATTTAAAAAAATACTTATCAGTCGGACACAATTTGACAATGTTGGAGTTTCTGAAAATATCAATATTGGTAATCTCATAGATGAACAATGATAAAGGAACACAAAAGTTTAAGATGTACTGTATGTCTGGTGTGTGTCCAACTGCACCTGTTGAACAGTAGCCTAAATAATCGCTCCCCAGCCTAAATAATATTTCAAATGACATAACCTACAATGTGCAGATTCTTGCCACTTATGATTATATTGGCTACGTACCCTAAACACAAATCGGAATATTTGCATTATTCACTAGGACAATATTGGTTAATGTCACAACTACAGCAGTAGGCCTATATGTTTTGAGTGTATGCAACAGGTCCTACACAGGGCCGGTTCCAGGCAAAAGCGACATAAGCTTTCGCTTAGGGGCCCGGCCGCCAGGGGGCCCAAGACCCAATTATTGTTTTTAGTTTTATTTTTTGGGGAGGGACTCAGTCGGGATCTCAATTTACTGTCGAGAGTAACAATAGTAGAATACACCGGGTGCAATTTTGACATTTGGTTGTGCATTAGGAGTTTTTCTCTTGTCATGTCACTAAATTAGCCATGTAAGCTTTTTTTTTAAATTAGGTTGGTAGTTAGTCTAGCCAACTATCTAAACTTGTAGTAATCATGGCCGAATACGAACCAGACCTGCAGGGAATATGCCCAGGAACCATAACCTCCAGGGGACCCCCATTGATTTTGTTAGTCATTCTCACTCAGATATCATATTAACATAGCATAAATAATTTCAAAATGTGTAAAATTGCAGGAAATTTGCTTGAAAACGACAAAAAACATATCTCCACCCCATGACAATAATGGTAGAATTGTAGAAGATTTGCTGTAAACTGCACATTTTTTTCTCTCTGCCCCATGGCAAAATATGTAGAAATGCAGAAAACTTTCCTTAAAACTGTTTTTTTTTTCTCTACGCAGCATGGCAAAATGTGTAGAACTGCAGGAAATGAACTTAAAAACGTAAATGTTTTATCCACTGTCAAAAGGGGGGCCACTAAAATGTTTTGCCAGGGGGGGGGGCCCAACAAAATCTAGCTTAGGGACCCCAAAAGGCTAGAGCTGGCCCTGGTCCTACATCACAGCGACTGCCAACAATAACAGCCTCTTTGCATAAATCCAAATTCACACTTCGCCTGATTCTAACCTTGTTATTACTATTTTCCCAAATCCACCAGCTTTGAAAACGCACATGTTGACAACCCATCATCTTACATTCATCACTTTGACACCCAGTCATCACCACCGGGCAAGATTAAGGATCCAACCAACGATAATTGAGGGAGGACACAAAAAGTTTAAAAAAATCACCACACAATTCATTCCTAGTCTGTTTGTTGAACTGTGCGCGTAAATAGCCAAACGCCAACCACACCACCATCTAAGATCCAACTAAGTCACCTCGCTCGTCTCGGGCGCCTAATTATTGGAGAAGTGTTTGTATTATTTGGGATAAAAACGATCTGGTGATATTCGTGTTAAGAGAGTGACGCAAGTGTCGTGGTAATGAGAGGGCCGAAGAGAGCGTAAGTGTTACCTCATTAAGATAATGACTAAGATATTCCCGCCATTACATCAGTTGGAAAAAGCAGCAGCGATTAAAGAGGGCCTACGCTGTTGGTTCCTGGAGGCAACGAGAACAAACCAGCCTTCTGTAACCCGTCTGTTCTGTTCTGGTCAGTGTGTTTCATGACAATGAAAAGGCCTGAACATCTTCGTTTATTTTTTTAACACCCGTTGCCTTGGCCCTCTCCAACCAACAAACCAACCGCTTGACCTTCTCAACAATACGTTCTCAAGAAAATTGTCCAGGCTACCTTTATCAAAAGCTACATGAACGAAATTACCACAACTATAGGTTATAAATCAGCTAATACTCAAATTATGTATGTGGATATCATAATTGGTATTAATATGCAATGTCGTTCTGTTTGGCTTATAATGCCCCTGTGCAGCTGATTTCATATGGGTGTTCGGCCTCGGGTGCAATGCATTTAGATGAATAATAAAATTGAATGTTTCAACAGAGCAAAATGACTTGAGTCAGACAAATGTTGAGTGTACAGATTGATCTTTGAAACTTTTTTTCTTGACGACACGGGAACTTCGGCAGGTTAATTTCTTTCTGCAAACTTTGTATTTTGTCTGCATGGCCACTAGGGATTTTATACTCCAGTTCTTGTGAACATGTGTAGGTCAATTTAATAATAATGCGAAAAAGGAAGCATTTTAATCAACATTGATTTATATTTTAGTTAGGCCAGCATAAGTGGTTGACTATGATGTCTTGCTATTTGTTGTAAATTATGAATATTTTGTCAATGTTAGGATAATCTCAATTGCATGACTCGACATGAGAAAAAGGGGGTAATTGCTGACTATAGGCTATGAGGGGAAACAGCCTATTAATTCAGATAGGGTTGAAAGGCTTATTATTACGGAATTAGAATGGCACTCCCATTCTTTGCACAGAGCAATAAATAAATAATGTTGAGAATAATGTTTAGAATCCATGCACACAATAAAATGTTATTAAATTGATTATTGTGCTACATTGGACGTGGGTGCTGTTTGCAATACTGTTGATGTGCATATAGCTGAAACAGCAGAGCACACGTAGGCAAGGTACAATAACAATTACCAATCAGTCCTAAAGTTTTTTTTAAAACAATGATTTTGTACTTCGCATAATTTGATGCAATATATGTGTTCCTAACACATGTTCTATTTCTCGCTATTTCCAAATAAATTATACGAAAAAGGAAATGTAAACCCTAATACTAGCCTAACTCATCCAAATGTTGCAATAGTAATAATGAGGATGTGCACCAATAAAAATCCCTGCTCTTCAACATGCTATTCAATCCAACTCCTATATAATAACAATAAATTATTTGCCATGCGGTGGCTGTGCGAATACCTCCTTAGTCCCTCACCTGGGGGAGCATACATTGTTTTATCTGTATGTTAGCTTTTAATTACGAAATCTAATGGTGGACGACTGAACTATGCCGTTTTTCTATCCTCGAATGGGAAGAACGTTTGATGTTTCTTGTGATGAACTTCACCAATCGCCGGCTCTTCCAGTCTCTGTTGAGAATACCAATTCATGATTTAGAAAATAACGCTGCAGGAAATATGACAAAAAATATTTGTTTATGGGACACATGATCCCTATATTTAAGTGCCCTTCGATGTATAGCCTATTGCTTTTCGTAATTTTTTTCATCGTTGCTTTGAAGAGCTACCTTTTGTTTTGCCGTTTAAGTTTTATCTGGATAGTCATAGCCTGATCATAAAGACAACAGGCCCGGTTATAATCTTCTTTCATTGATAAACTGAGAAGAAACTGCGATAGGGCTATAGCCTACGTAAAGCAGCCTATAGCGTTCCCTTGTCACTGTTGAGACCAGCAGAGGTCAACTTGGCTTGAACAGGAATTTAATAACACAGAAATCAGCAAACGATTCACCAATTAGGAAAGCGCAAACAAACGTGCCCCGAGGCGCTTCCATCCGAGAGTCAATTCACATGAAAGCGCCCCCTCGCCACTATTCTCCAGAGGACGTGAATATACTTAAAAAAGAAACTATTATAATGTTCATTTAATTATAGTCCCGCGTGGCATTGGTTTAGCTCTGTCACAGATAGCAACATACACGCTGTCCTAGATAGAGAATCATAAGAGTATCCAAGACCCAAGACAGGTGCAAAAGGCTGAGGCCAACTGAATTATTTTGTAGCCCTTTCCTGCAGTCAAATGACCTAGTAGCCTCATGGGTGGAATGTTATTAATATTTTTCATAATTTCGTAATTAATAAACATTATTTCAACAGCAACATCTGGTGTTTCTATGTCAAACAGTTGTGCTATATTTCAGTCTTCTGTGATGTATATAAAGTATAATATTGGGAAGCAAACTCAAAATGGAATACGTTTCAGCTCTATATCTGACATGGTACAGATATCATCGTTTTTGTAAGCCTATAACCGTGTGTGTGAGGTGTATACTTTTGTTTCAAGTAGGTGTTTTAGACTACCAAGAAACACTCTGTGTGACCCTGATATAACCCACTGCAATATAGTAAGGAAAAAGGTTAGGATCTGATATTTTGCGCAGTAGCTCTAATATTTGTTTATATCTCATAAATCACTGCCCTTCCTGGTTCTTCTAAGTCAAATGGGTTCGCTTACTAGGCATGATCGTACATCTGCATCTGGTTCAGGTAGGCTAAACGTTCATTTCTTTCTTCAAGAAAATGTATTAAAATGTTCTGTTTTCACCGTAAAGCCAACGGATAACGGTGTCCAAAATAAGGACCTTGAACAACGGATAATGTGCATCGATGTGTTGTTAAAAAAAAAAAAGTATGGTTTTAGTGTTGGTGGACTTTTTGCTCGCTCACGCTGAGAACCCTCCCGCTTGCTGTCTGTCCGGAGCGCTTGTCTCGAGCGTTGTGCTCCCATAGAACAGCTGCTGCGCGAGGACCACCTTCCCGGTTCCCACCGCAGCAACCCAGCATCACAGCTAATCAAACCATTAATTCTCACCATCATAGAGAGAGGTAGAGATAGCTGCCTGCTGCATTTGCATTTAGGCCACAAGGGTACAGTTCTCGTGAAATGAATGCGGTCACAAGATAAACTGAAAAGTAGCCTAAAGAAAGTCCCATATAGCCTCATGTTCGATTAAATAAACATGTACTCATAACTTTGAATCTGTAGGTGACTTTAAATCTATAGGAAATATATGGTTAGGAAATAAATGGAAACCCTTTAAATCCAGAGATTCGAGATGAAGATTAAGCTTCAGATAAAAAAACGAAAAAACGAAAAGTTGATGTATGTTCATTATGTAAAATAAAAACGAATATTATCTTTATCATTTAGGCTACAGAGGTAATTTTTGGAGTTATCGTTTTGTCTCCTTGGTAACCTAATTGACTGCACGTTATCAAAATGTAAACATATTATTTGTCTTTGTAGGCCTATGTCATTTTAACACCATACGCTTTTAGCCTGCAGACATTGCAATGCCACATGGGGTTTTGAATGTTTGGATGGCAATGCAGTTCCAAGTTCAGACTGGCAGCCCCGGACGTCTGACCCAATAGAAGTATCCAAGAATATTCATTTTAGTATCATTCCGTCTTTATTCAACCCTTTTCTCCATCTAATAAACTTTATAAGTTTATTTGCTAGTATACGTGAATTTGTACAAAAACCAAACAAACAAACAATCATACATATGAACAGTCCTTTTTCTGTCAAGGCCTCGACTCGATGCTGCAGACAGTTCGTGGTTACGTCAGAACTGTCTCTCAGTCATTAAATATTACCTCCTTCTCCTTCTGTAAAATTGCCTTTCATATATTGTCATTTTCAAATGTATTGTTCATCGTTCAGCGCAGTTACTCACATCAAATGTGGTTAAAACAGTTTTTCTGATAGGAATCGTCTTGTTCTTGTTTCTACCGCTGATGCTGCGTGCCGGGCATGGGGTTACCCAGCGGGTTCAATGCCGGTTGGCCCCCCGGCCCAAGGCCATGGATGAGTACTCTCGGGACAAGAGGCCTCTGGAGACCGGGGTGTGGTTGCTGCGGAGTCCGGTACATACTACTGTACATTGCTGCGGCTGCGGCGGCTGCTGTCGTGCTGTCCATGGTACCCAACAAGCTCGGGTGGTAGAAATAGGGCGACGGGAACATTCTTTGTAAGGCGGAATAATTTCCGGCTTCAGCCAGTAGCTCTAATCCGACCGCTGTCTGTCTTTTCCACTTCGTCCTGAAATCAGATCAAAATACAACAAATCAATTATTAAAACGGTTCAGGCCACGAGAATTCCCCAAACGGGCCCTTAATTGGTGAGGCCTAATTATTTGCAGCATGAATCGGTGGTTATGCCTTTAATTAGCCCAGGCAAAGGACCTGTAGCTACATCCAGAAAATGTATTTCAAGTGTACAGTGCAATGCCTATATTTGGTTGATAAGATCATAGATTCATTTCAGGTCATTACTCGCTCATTGATCCTTCTCGTTAGGCCTCTGTATAAACTAACCAAGTATGCTGTGAACATTGGCAGATTTACTTGAAGATGTTATTTTATACCCAAATCATTTATAAAAACGTATGTGTTGTTGTACTATAGGCTGCTACTTTCAACGAGAAAGATAACTGCAGGATCGAAAAAATGATTGCAGTCATAACATATTTCGTCATTATATTGGGTTGTGTCTTTGTATTACTAGGTGGGCGCTGCTAACACTAATCTTGGCTGACATATTGGGGAAATCTTAACAATGACGCCAGAGAGGCAAATTGTTCATTGCCAACATCATGTGTTGTTCAGACAGACTTTAATAGTCCCAGAGTGACGTGTATTTCAATAACCAATACCATGGAATAAAACGGTGTGGGTTCATCTTGTAAATAAATATCCTTGTCTGTTCCATGACAACCATTTTCATTAGGCCTGTTTAATTATTCCCCTTGATCTGTTCTTAAGTTATTCTAATTCTATTATGTCTGTTCAGTAGGCCTAATTAACTTAAATCCATGCACGTTATGGGTCTGCATGAAAAGGCAGTACACTTGAAATATAAAAAATACACTAAACTGCACTATTACTTAGGAACGAAATTAACTAAACAACACATGCATCCACCTTAAATCGTGTTATTATGGTCTGAAATTGCATAGGCCTACTACCGTTATTACAATGTTATAATAGTATTACATTAATGTAAATAATAATACAAACGTCACCACCAAAATAAAACATCAAATAGGCCCAACAAAAAATAGGCTAATAATAATAGCCTAATAATAATAGAAATTACACAAATAAAATAAAATGATGAAGATAATGATGCTTTGAAATAGGTGTGACATACCGTCGGTTTTGGTACCAGGTTTTTACTTGTGTGTCGGTCAGGTTGAGTGCTGCCGCGAGGTCCATGCGATCCTGCACGCTGAGGTATTTTTGGCGCTCGAAGCTTCGCTCTAACTGGTTGAGTTGGTGGTCTGAAAAGGCCGTCCGTGCTTTGCGAGGTTTTTTTGACCGTGATTGAGGACTATCTCTGCTACTTGAAATTTCCCGTTCATTCTCTTCTTTTGTTCCTGATTGGGAAAAATTATAGAACATATTCATTAGTGGACAATCATAAAAGTTTTTAAATAATTAAAGCCTTAATGGTTCAATGGCTCAATGAAAAATAAATTAGCAACAAATACATTGTCTATTAGTCCTGAGTCAAAATAAGGTCAAATAGGCCTACGTATTCTAACAAGGAAAAATATAAACCAATCGAATTAAACAATTGGCTTTAAACTTTGAACCTCTCACAATAGCCTATTATTTCATAAAGATGAGCAGTCCAGTTGAAACTGAAGCACTGCAGTCACTGACTGCACCTGTCAGACAGCTAGGGGGAAAATCAACAGCCTATAAGAAATTCGGACTGTATTTGCTAACTTAAGTTTTTAGCAGTAAAACTGGTAAATCGATGTGTCAATCCATCTATATTTGTAGCAGTTTCTGCCCCGCTTGTGATCCCCCTCTAGGATGAACAATAATCTCTCTAATTGACCCACTAGGGAGTTTTGCGCACGGGGAACATATCTAGCCAGCATTACATCTGTTTTTGGTTCTGTTATGCTAAATAAAAAAGGGCAAATGAAAATCAACTCTTAAATATCATTGTCTAATAAGACAGCCTTTGATAAATGTCGTAAAAATGTCAAATAAATATACAACATTATCTACATTCAAGTTAGTTATACTGTACAATAGATATGCATTAGTTTACAAATAACTGTAGGCTACTACCAACATATAACCAACTAGCCTGCACTGTTAATTTGAATTTAAGATGTCCGTAGTCTTATTCTTATTGTTGTCATTATTGTTGTTAGACTATTATTTGCGCAGTTGGCCTATTCAATTTGATGGTTATCTACCAGAAAAGTATTTTATAGGCTGCTATCAACTTTTTTATGGACAGAAAATTCAAAAGTAATTTAATTATACTACTTTCTGATGTGGAATTGTAGGACAGATGATAGCGTTATATTCCTTTCTGGAATTAGTTTTCAACGTGGTCTACATTCAAGGCAGTTATACTGTACAATAGATTTTTTGTGTACACTAAAACCTAATTTACTCCATTCAATAACTATACCATAAAAACACTTTTCCATATAAATGTGTCCTAAATATTCACTTACCGTTGCATTTCATTTCCATATCCTCTCTTTTGTCCAATTTGCTCCTGTTTTCATCTTGTTCCAACTTGGCCCTGAAGCCGTCCCCACTGTCCCTGGCACTCTCTGGTTTGGGGATGTGATGGGGTGACGGTACGCTGGTGCTGTAAGGTGCGCACGCTGCTAGAGGTTTACTGTCGCCTAAAATGTCTTTGATTAAAAACGAAGAGGTGGCAGTCCTGGGGGCACAACCGGCTCCAGCCCCTAGCTGCTGTGGCTGGGGCGATAGCTGCAAACTCCCTGGCTGCAGGTGGTGGTGGTGATGGTGGTGGTGCGGTAAGCTGTCTTGGAGCAGATGCGGCTCGGCGTGCTCCATGGTGACGGAGATTGGGGAAGAGGGGGCCGTTCCCACCGTATCTATGTCCGAACATGACGGGGACGGGGTGACCTGGCTCCGACTGAAATCCGCTGTCCTGCTGTCACCGAGGCGGAAATCTCCGTTCATTAGCGCAGGGTTAACAGAATTAGTAGGGTTGGATAAAATAGTGTCTATTCCAAAGTTAGAGCCGCTGGAGGATTCCATAGTAAGAAAAGCAAAAGAGATGGTGATTTAAGTCTTCATGACAACATTAGGAGGCCGGTTATATGCTCCATTTTATTCAAAACCGATGAAAATTATAATAGAACACAAACCGAGGCACACGTACACCTAAAAGTCAAACGAATTTAAGAGTTGAAATGGTCGGGAAAATAAACAAAACCGAAATCCACGTTTTATATTTCTATAAAACGGTAAGAAAAAAATACGGTCCAAGAAGATGTTGTTACATTCGATTGTAAATGAGCAGTGGGTCTGTCTGTGTAGTCCACGTCCTTTTGTTATGGCTATTGAACTTTCTCTCTAAGTTGAGGTGTGGAGATTCGGAGGGATAACTCCTGGACATCACGCTCCCCTTTGCTTGTAATCGTTCTAGTGTTGCTCTACATTGACTTCCTATACTGACGTCACGGCCCACGGCGAGGGGAATTAATATTTTCTTCTTATCATAACACTCTCCGGGTTTCTCTCTTCCTCTCCTGTCATTGGTTACAGCGTGACGGGCCCCGCACCTCACCAATCAGGGAGTTGTTTCTTCATCTTGACAATCTCGAGCCAGCCATGGAATTCTTGATGCTCGTTTGAGCCATGCGTAGCCTATAGGACTATGCCTTGACATAAGCCTTCTTCGTGTAAGCAGGAAAAAAAATAACTAAATTTTTGTGTTTTAAAGGAGTGTTAAATAGGAAGAAACTAAAACGCAGCACTGGAAATTCACTTGCGTCAGTCTGTTTTTATACAGTCTTTGTTTTATGCACGTGTTGATTTGCTTTTATCCTACACTTTCTAACTGCACGAATGACTTCAACCCTTTCGAAATAGCATTACAATATCTTTCTGCTAAATTGTAACATGCATGACGTTTCTAATATGTCAATGGTTTATCTCCGTTACATAGAATCATCTATGGTTGTATTTTTTTGTGTCAGGCTTTTTTAATAGAGTTGCGTAGTTTATGGAAATTGTGGGGTGAATATTGTGCATTTGCCAAACCACATTTTGGTTTAGCCTATTTTCCTTATGAAGTTTAATCATATTTTATCAATTGTGTATTGCATTGCTAGGTTTTCTATAATCCTAAACCATGTCTAGCCTATCATGTATGGGTTGTACCAGTGGTAATACATTGCAGGGATGTGAACCGAGACAGGTGTGATGAGATTTAGCGTTACATGTCTTGTTAAATGGGAGGAGTGGTAACTGTCGTGACAGCACACAGCTCTCCACTCTAATTAGTACAGTAATTATGAGGCACTAATGAAGGATCAAAAGTATTATAATTTTACTACTTTCTGATGTGGAATTGAAGGACAGATGGTAACGTTATATTCCTTTCTTGAATTAGTTTTCTTTGACAGAATGGCATGCTGTGGGTACAGGCTCTATACATTTCTAGTCTATTCTATGCTGTTTATTGGTGCTCTAAAAGATACCTGAAATTCTTGTTTTTGGTATTTTTCCTGATTGTGCGACACACGCTACACCTGGGTCTGAGGAGATATCAACATTGGCATTTTTTTCCTGCAGATTCTCTCTCCTCACTCTCCCTTTCTCTTTCTCACTACAGCAGGTTTGTAGTGTGATGATGGTGATGGTGTTTTCCCGAGCTGGCGGCGGCGGTACCAGACCTGTTAGAAACACTATTCTGCAACGGATCACGAAGAGATTTCCATTGACACACTGGCGTGGGACTAGTCATCCTAGGTTGGTAGTCCTTTGATATCTGTTGTCTGACTTCAAATTAAATTATACTGAGAACATTGAATTATCATTGATTTTACTCGGTGTTATTTGTTAATTGTATTTTATTATGATTATTTGGGTATAGACATTTTAAACCAACGTATGATTATAATTGTGTTATTTCATTCGAAGCTAGAAGGTGATTTATTGTGAGAGTTCATAGGTCTAATTTAAAAACCATCGAGCACGTAAGTTGTAAAAAGTACACTGTTACAAATATTAATGATTGCTTAAAATCAATGAATGTCTTAATTAATTAGGCCAATTAATATCATACATTTATTAATTTCATCCTGAAACGGCTTAAACTTTGAGGGAATTGATGAATTGCTCAGCTTATGATTATTATCGATAATGACAAAGACGGTGTTCCATGGAAATCAGCTAACGTTGTACACCGACACAGACAGGATATCGACAAAATGGACATCTTTGGAAACTAAGCTCTGATTAACATTTTCAATATTTGTAGCTATTTCTATCCATTCCAAGTCCCATATAGGCTACATATTTTCTACTGCTCTATTCAGTATATGATATTTTGTCCCTGGCTATTCATTCATATAAACATAGACATGCAATGATGATCTGTGGTTGAATAGCCTATAATTACAGCCTATATGTTATATACCTTTTATAGATGTTGCATATATTTTTCCAAGACACCATTAAAATAATTGACATGTTGCATAGGTGAAATTAACAATAATTTACAATGACAAATTTACGAGATGTATCAAATAAAATGGAAAGATGTGGAAAGTAAATTGTAATATTTACACCAATTTTTATTAAATAGAATATCAAAAGTGATTCCTTGAGAGGGGCTCTTTTGGAATGCGCTCCTCTGGTGCACCACAGACAGCTCAGGCTTGATCAGACGAATTCTCCACACAAGGCGGCGACAAAGATATCCTACTAGATTATTATGCACAATATGTCAGGTGAATTTCAAGTTGATAAAATTGTGAATAAAATGTCATCATTAACTAAACTTCTGTTATGATTTATCGATTTTAATAACAATATCAAATTGTTTTAAACCGTGGTAGGCCTGTACAAACTTTTATGAAGAATGATGGACACAGGTCTATCTATCTAGCGTACATTTAGGCTACAGGTGAGAAAATTAACAAGAACATTCTTCTTAGCCTAACTCAGGTTTAAGTTACCTTGATTTCAGTTTATAGGTAAGTCCAAAATAGATAACATTATGTAAAACACAAGATTAGAATAGGAATGATGTGCCCAGAACACATAGTTCGCGTGTTTACAATGTCTAAGTCCACCACAATGTGGGAGAGGGAACAATCTATACGCAATTCATTTTTCTATTTACCTTTCTCTAAAGTACAAATCACTACAGACGATCAAAGCGATGGTGAAGCATGCCAGTCAGTCTGTTAAAGTGGACATTGCATGTTCATTAACAGCCAACTAATTGAAACGGCTCTTTGAGCAACAATCAATCGCTTTATTAGGTTTAAGGGCGCAGCAGGAACAAATTGAATACTACCAGTTAAGGTATCATCTTATTAGCCGCGACTGATGGTCGATGATCGGACAGTGAAATAGTAGTTTGCACCGTATTGATTATCTCGCTGCTCTGCGTCGAAGCTGTCACTCCAGTCCACTGCCGATCGGTCGACCTTTGCTTTGGCCAGTTGTATCCTTTATACAGAGGCAAGACACATTAGGCGGTCAATCAATGCAGGCACATAAGGCCAACCAAAGCCAGGCCAACTAACTAAAGCAAACATTTTGATTGCATACTTTCATAATGTCGGTAATAGGAATACGTTTTACATCTACAGTAGACTAGCTATGTTGTGAATATTGCTTCAAACTCAAACAAACGATCTACAAAAATGTGTGTGTGTGTTGACAATGTAAGATTTCCTCCTGTCCAATTGTCATTTAAATTATAGCCACATTACCCTTAGATTTTAGGAAAAGGTGTACTTTGAGTACAACCTTCATATAACTGTATTATCTTAGCCCACGATGTTTTGTTATAATTTGTTTAGAGGGCTTACGTTTCCCCAGCCCCCTCACTAGCCTTTACCAAAGGCAGCCCCCGCACCTCTCTGATTCAGAGGGGTTGGGTTAAATGCGGAAGACACATTTCAGTTGAAGGCATTCAGTTGTACAATGGCCTAGGTATCCCCCTTTCCCTTCCCTTTCCCCAATAAAGTGGCAGGGTCAGACTGTTGAAATGGCATATTGTACCTTTAACAATTCACATGACGGTATACATTAGGTGTGTGTATGATGATACATTATGTAGCCTATATTTTCTATTAACTCACTTCCAGTTGATCAATGTCCAGTCACCAATATCACACTTTATATGCAGGGACAAATTACAAATGATGCCTTTAACCATCTGCATTATGTTAAAGTATAGGTCACTGAATTAGAAAAGTAAAACAGATTGTTTTAAATAAACAGCTTCAATCCCTCCAGCAGAAATTAGCTCAACATTTAGATATCAAATAGGACTACTCACCAAATTGACTCTTCCACCTCTAGCCCACATATTTTATTTAAACTGAAACTCAACTAGTGAATGATACCTATGGGACTGTATCAATTTATTAGGTTAAGACATATACATTTAATTTAATTGTAGTCTCCCAAAATGAAAAGTGAAATGGATCAACCCTGTCTTACAATCTTTCAGTTAGTCCATGAACAGAGTGACATTTTTATACTGATTCAAGTTTAACACCCATTTTCTGTTGCCAGGTTAAAGGATTTCCTATAGTGTTTTGATTTTCAGCAGCACACACATAAGTTAATGTATATGTCCTCTTACATTTTTATTGGTAGTGTAAAGAGACTGTGAAAATAATGTTTTTAAATAAACATGGATATTGTGATAAGATATGCATTTTAAAAGTTATAGAAAAATATATACACAAGTACTAACATATATTTAAATAGCTCTACAAACTTGAAGAAGTAGCCGGAGTAGCCACAACACACTCTTAACAGGATAATATGTAACACAAGTGTGTCCCTTGGACACAATACTATAATCATAAAGCAACTGACAGTGGACAGATTGAGACATCAAAGATACATCTGTCGATTAGATTTACAAGAGACCTGATAGCTTGATGATGATACATGTTTGGGTGTGAGTGTGATAGTATTATGGAAAATAACAATTTAATTGCTACCACCAGTGAGTGCTACTGTATTCTTACAGTAATTAGAAGTAGTTAGAAGTAGTGTAGAGTTAATTCTTAGTGTTAGAAGTGATTAATAATATTTGTAATAGTTAAGTGGCATAAACTAAGTGGCACTCTACTACTACTTGATGACAGTTGAAATAGATTACATTTCCAGCACAACTTGATTATTTAATGAGTGTTTACTTTTTAAAACAATCTCTCAGTTCCAACTCATGACATCATCTTGACATGAAGCAGGGGATGATGTGACAGTTGTGTGGTTAGTGTTGTTGTGACATTGACTAGATGTCAGAGACATTACTTTCAGATGGGCCAATTACCAACAGGAGGGGAAAGGTCAAGGGTCGGTCAATAAATCTCTAAAGACTTTTACAGCCTTTTTTTCCCTCATTAATGTTTTTGACCCCTGATGCTCATTAAAACATGAACTTGTTTGTGGGCTTTACAGCCGATTGGAAGGAACACTGTCTAGTGTGGATCTGTGGGTATTGTGTGACCGTGAGCTGAGCTAGCTTTTGGCTTGGCAGACATCCACACACCAATTACTAATTTATACAAGTATTATTAATGAGCAGATTATCACGGTAACCACACTATAGACAAATTACCTGTCTTTTTATAAAATATGTTGTACATCCTCCATTTGAGCAGGATGGAAAAAGCTAACATGAAATTGTTATGTGCCTCAAAATTCAACATGAAATCCTATCTTAGGAGCTATGGTATTAAAGGTATTGAGCTTTCAGTGCAATGTGACATTTACAATGGGTTCTTTCCAAATCCCAATATTATATGTTTCTTTATGCTGTGGCCTACCAGTCTTTTCTCTGCCTGAATGTACTGTGTAATAAAACATATGGCATTCAAGTGTAATTTGAAGAGCGGCCCAGTATTAATCTAAGGCACACATGGAACAGAGATTATAAAACAGGGAAGAGATACTGTGCTGTACCTAGGCTCATGTATGAAACAGACATCATGCACATTTTAAATCTGATTCCAAAATAAAATGTTAAAGCTGTGTGCCTCCTGAGTGTGTGTGTTTGTGGATTACTTGTGTGTGCGCGTGGGTGTGTGCTCCAACAGTTTTGCCTTGACACTTTTTGTTTCGGACACCGTCACTGTCCCCTCTCATCAAAATACATGAGGGCCATGTTCTTACCCTTTATCTCTTGGTTAGTTTTCCTCATCCATCCAGTCTTGAGGTACAAGATGTGCAATGGTCAGAGACGCTCAAGCAGTGGAGGGCACATTGATTTGAGTGAGTTTAGCCTCCGTCCCTCCTTTCTGTCCTGCATCATTTCCACAGCCACAGCAGCCTGGGCATGCCGCCTGACAAGGTTGTTAGAACAGTCGGAGGGGTCTATACAATCACTTAATTACGTAAGCTGTCAGTCAGAGAGGGCCTCGGCTGGCCCCGGCCATGGCTGCGAGCACCATCCCACTACTGGCCTCCCCGCGTGATTGATCCATGCTGATGGCATCGCAAAATAATTACTGCACGCCTCCTGATGTGTGATTCCATAGCACGTTCACGCTTCACAAAGGTAATCGTGGGGATCAGAAGGGGTCAGTGCCATTTCCTATTACCTGAAGTCCAAGCAATAGGATCAAACAACGCAAACGAGAGGAGAGAGGCAAGTATGACAGAGGAGGAGGAGCGAAGGACAAGGAGGAGGTGGTGTGGGTTGAGGAGATTAAGAATTGCTGGAGGGCCACATGCACACTTCGTCAAAGCAGGTGATTTTTTTCACCTAAGCCACCAAATGGCAGCTTGATATTGTACAACACAGGTTTAGTCAAATTTAAAATGTTCCCTGTGGGTTATTATCTAGATTGGCGTTAGAGCTTGACAGAAAGATTGTCTAGTTTACCAGAAATGTGTCTCAACTGCTGTCACATAGACTAAATATAGACAGACACCAATAGCAACAATCTGCTTTTTAAAAACCAGTTGAGACATTCAACCTGGATGCTAGTGCTTAGACATGATGGAATTCTCTCACCAAGTAGTCCTATAGGTAATCGTATATATGTCCTATAACAACAACAAAGAATAGGCTACATGTTACCGAGACCAATTACAGTACCAATCAAAAGTTTAGACACATCTACTCATTCAAGGGTTTTTCTTTATTTTTACTATTTTCTACATTGTAGAATAATAGTGAAGACATCAAAACTATAAAATAACACATATGGAATCATGTAGTTACCAAAAAAGTGTTAAACAAATCAGAATATATTTTTCATTTTAGATTCTTCAAAGTAGCCAACCTTTGCCTTGATGACAGCTTTGCACACTCTTGGCATTCTCTCAACCAGCTTCATGAGGAATGCTTTTACAACAGTCTTGAAGGAGTTCCCACATCTGCTGAGCACTTGATGGCTGCTTTTCCTTCACTCTGCGGTCCAACTCATCCCAAACCATCTCACTTGGAATGAGGTCGGGTGATTGTGGAGGCCAGGTCATCTGATGCAGTGCACAGCTTTGAGATGTGTTTTGGGTTATTGTCCTGTTGAAAAACAAATGATAGTCCCACTAAGCACAAACCAGATGGAATAGCGTAAGCTGCATGCAGATATCATCCGTTCACCTACTCTGCGTCTCACAAAGACATGGCGGTTGAAACCAAAAATCTAAAATTTGGACTCATCAGACCTAAGGACAGATTTCCACTGGTCTAATGTCCATTGCTCGTGTTTCTTGGCACAAGCAAGTCTCTTCTACTTATTGGTGTCCTTTAGTAGTGGTTTCTTTGCAGCAATTTGACCATGAAGGCCTGATTCACGCAGTCTCCTCTGAACAGTTGATGTTGAGATATATCTGTTACTTGAACTCTGTGAAGCATTTATTTGGGCTTCAATCTGAGGTGGAGTTAATTGCCTATTTCTGAGGCTGGTAAGTCTAATGAACTTATCCTCTGCAGCAGAGTTAACTCTGGGTCTTCCTTTCCTGTGGCGGTCCTCATGTGAGCCAGTTTCATCATAGCACTTTGATGGTTTTTGCGACTGCACTTGAAGAAACTTTCAAAGTTCTTGAAATTTCCGGATTGACTGACCCTCATGTCTTAAAGTAATGATGGACTGTTGTTTCTCTTTGCTTATTTGATCTGTTCTTGCCATAATATGTATTTGGTGTTTTACCAAATACGGCAATCTTCTGTATATCATCTCTACCTTGTCACAACACAACTGATTGGCTCAAACGCATTAAGAAGGAAAGAAATTCCATAAAATAACATTTAACAAGGCACACTTGTTAATTGAAATGCATTCAATTAACGGAGCGGCAGGTAGCCTAGTGGTTAGAGCGTTGGGCCAGTAACCAGAAGGTTGCTAGATCGTAATCCCCAAGCTGACAAGATAAAAATCTGTCGTTCTACCCCTGAAAAAGGCAGTTAACCCACTCTTCCTAGGCCGTCATTATAAATAAGAATTTGTTCTTAACTGACTTGCCTAGTTAAATCAAGGTTAACCTCTCTGCGAGTAAGGCTAGTTTCCTGAATTTCTGCCTGTCTGATGTGCCCAAAGTAAACTGCCTGTTACTCAGGCCCAGAAGCTAGGATATGCATATATTTGGTAGAATTGGATAGAACACACTCTGACGTTTTCTTAAACTGTTAAAATAATGTCTGTGAGTATAACATAACCAATATAGCAGGCGAAAACTCAAGGAAAATTGATCTGGGGAAAAAATAATTTGCTTCCAATGCAATGCTATTGAAATATCTAATTTCCACCTCCCAGATTGCAGTTCCTATAGCTGTCCAAACGTTTTACTGGTACTGTATATTCGGACCATACTTTACTCTAAGAGAAAGCGTAGCTGTTTTGTGTTCTGCACAGTAAAAGGTACTCTAATGGTAATAACAGCAAAAAAATAAAAAATAATTTGAGCTCCGAATGACTTCCAATGCAATGCTATTGAAAGATCTAATTTTCGCCTTCCAGATTGCAGTTCCTATAGCTTCCAGGAGATGTCAACAGTCTTTATACAAGGTTTTAGGCTTGTTTTTTTTATGAAGAAGTATTTGTACTCTTTCCAAGTTGAGCGCCAGGGCAAAAGTAGTCTTTTTACGCGCGAGGTGACCAAGGTGTCTACCTTATGAAGCTGGTTGGGAGAATGCCAAGAGTGTGCAAAGCTGTCATCAAGGCAAAGGGTGGCAACTTTGAAGAATCTCAAATATAAAATATATTTTGATTTGTTCAACACTTTTTTGGTTACTACATGATTCCATGTGTTATTTCATAGTTTTGATGTCTTCACTATTATTCTATAATGTAGAAAATAGTAAAAATAAAGAAAAACCCAGGAATGAGTAGGTGTGTCCAAACGTTTTACTGGTACTGTATATTCGGACCATACTTTACTCTAAGAGAAAGCGTAGCTGTTTTGTGTTCTGCACAGTAAAATGTATTCTAATGGTAATAACATCTTTACTGATGGGATGTTCAATCTTTTAAGCTGCTCTCAGTGTGTTGTGTTGCCTTCACAGCCTGCACTGCTCTCAGTGTGTTGCGTTGCCTTCGCAGCCTGCACTGCTCTCAGTGTGTTGCGTTGCCTTCCCAGCCTGCACTGCTCTCAGTGTGTTGCGTTGCCTTCACAGCCTGCTCTGCTCTCAGTGTGTTGTGTTGCCTTCACAGCCTGCACTGCTCTCAGTGTGTTGCGTTGCCTTCACAGCCTGTACTGCTCTCAGTGTGTTGTGTTGCCTTCACAGCCTGCACTGCTCTCAGTGTGTTGCGTTGCCTTCGCAGCCTGCACTGCTCTCAGTGTGTTGCGTTGCCTTCACAGCCTGCACTGCTCTCAGTGTGTTGTGTTGCCTTCACAGCCTGCACTGCTCTCAGTGTGTTGTGTTGCCTTCACAGCCTGCACTGCTCTCAGTGTGTTGCGTTGCCTTCCCAGCCTGCACTCTTCTCAGTGTGTTGTGTTGCCTTCACAGCCTGCACTGATCTCAGTGTGTTGTGTTGCCTTCACAGCCTGCACTGCTCTCGGTGTGTTGCGTTGCCTTCCCAGCCTGCTCTGCTCTCAGTGTGTTGTGTTGCCTTCACAGCCTGCACTGCTCTCAGTGTGTTGTGTTGCCTTCACAGCCTGCACTGCTCTCAGTGTGTTGCGTTGCCTTCACAGCCTGCACTGCTCTCAGTGTGTTGCGTTGCCTTCCCAGCCTGCACTCTTCTCAGTGTGTTGCGTTGCCTTCACAGCCTGTACTGCTCTCAGTGTGTTGCATTGTCTTCACAGCCTGCACTGCTCTCAGTGTGTTGCATTGCCTTCGCAGCCTGCACTGCTCTCAGTGTGTTGCGTTGCCTTCGCAGCCTGCACTGCTCTCAGTGTGTTGCGTTGCCTTCACAGCCTGTACTGCTCTTAGTGTGTTGAGTTGCCTTCACAGCCTGCACTGCTCTCAGTGTGTTGCGTTGCCTTCACAGCCTGCACTGCTCTCAGTGTGTTGCGTTGCCTTCACAGCCTGTACTGCTCTTAGTGTGTTGAGTTGCCTTCACAGCCTGCACTGCTCTCAGTGTGTTGTGTTGCCTTAACAGCCTGCACTGCTCTCAATGTGTTGCGTTGCCTTCCCAGCCTGCACTGCTCTCATTGTGTTGCGTTGCCTTCACAGCCTGCACTGCTCTCAGTGTGTTGCGTTGCCTTCACAGCCTGCACTGCTCTCAGTGTGTTGCGTTGCCTTCACAGCCTGCACTGCTCTCAGTGTGTTGTGTTGCCTTCACAGCCTGCACTGCTCTCAGTGTGTTGTGTTGCCTTCACAGCCTGCACTGCTCTCGGTGTGTTGCGTTGCCTTCCCAGCCTGCACTGCTCTCAGTGTGTTGTGTTGCCTTCACAGACTGCACTGCTCTCTGGGAAACATACAAAAACTGGAAAGGTTTCCATTATCCATAAGAAAAAAACTGTCTTCGAATTATTCTCTACATCGGGGGAATTCAACTCTTACTCTACGAGGTTCGGAACCTGCTGGGTTTCTGTTCTACCTGATAATTAATTGCCCCTACCTGGTGTCCTGGACCCTGATGAGATTGGAACAATGAAAACAAGCATTAGAAAGTGTTTTGCGGTCCAGAGTTGAATTTGAGGGCTCTACATCATTGATTTATATGCACTTATAAATTACAGTAATGTGTAATTACTTGTAAATTAACTAATAACTAATTACTTTATAACCATAGCAATGCTGTTTAAGCTGTCAAGTAAATATTTAATGCAGAAATTAACAATACTGTTTAAAGATTGCTGTGGTGAGTGCGAGTGAATTCCAGCCATAGTCTTTATGTATTTATATATTCAATATAAATCACAAAATAAAAAAAAATATTGGACAAACTGACGTCTGCTCAAAAACTGTCTAAATTAAAACAGACATAAAAAACAAATATAACTTAACATAGCTTCTTCTTCATTATTAGCCGGGTCTAGTTGTCCAATTAGTGTCTAATAGCAGAATCCCATAATACTCAGTGGTAGTTAGCGCATTTATTCCTTGTTTGACTAAGATGGCCCTAACTCCTTAATGAAGTCACCAATTTGGATAGATATGTCTACATTTCAATGCGTATTTGGCTGTGTATGAGGAGCCATGGCAACTGGCAGGGATGGAGAGAGGAGAGGATAGAGCATCAACACATCACTAATGGAGCTGCCATCCTGTAGCTGTACAGGGGTGCATTGTGGGAGCATTCATATTCATGGGAAAGAAGTGTTAACCATCATTACAAGTCTCCCTTCTCCTGACACACAATGCCAGCACAATGAGGGAGGATCGGCGGGTCATGGCGCCACACGTTACCCATCCCTCAACTCACTGACAGCACGCTCACTCCATGCTGGCTGCTGTTGTAAAAACAAGGGGAAAACACAAACAACACAATGTAAATTGTGAATAAAGTAAGTAAACAATGTACATATGGTATCTGCACCTGAAGGGACCATCAGTTCCTCCTCACCAGGCAGAAGCAAAGTGGAGAGACGATGTCACTAATAAGCCCAGGCAAAACACAACTGTGAATAATGAAATAACACCGCATTTTGCAACACAGAGAGAGAGAGAGAATCAAGGTGAAATCATCCAGCGAGTAGAAGGAAGTGGGGGGAGAAAAGAGAAAAGAGGGAAAGAAAGCAAGCAATGATTAAATGATCAAAAGCTGGCAGAGAGAATGTGTGTCACTGCAAGGTGTGCTCCTCATCTCCCCGCCAGTGAAAGTTAGGTTTCAAGCTCTGTGTAATTATAGCAGGGGGATGTCAGTTTGACATTAATACAGCCAGCAGAAACTCCCTAATTGGCCTCAGAGGAGAAAGTGAACCAGAAAATATATTAACATTTTAAAAAAGCATATTTTGCCTAATCCTTTCACTTTCCAACAATATTTGAAGACCAAAATGCCCCAGGCATGAGAATTTAAATGAGCAATTTGTTTTTGAAGGAAACGGCCAATGAGACAGAAAACAGACTAAAGGGAAATCATTAGCGTATGAGAGCTCCTGCCTGACAGGCCGGCCTTGCTGACTGGCTGGCCTGTCACTAGAACTCTGTGTTCAGCCGCTCCACGCTATGAGCTAAGCTGATAACATGAAAAGACCCATAAACGTGCAGCCAGAAGTCAAAGCCTATTATCTGGAAGATTCAAATTCAGAGGTAAGGATGAAGAATAGGATGGACAAAACCTAGGAGGGGAGGGGGAGGCCTAAAGAAAAAAAAACTGTCCAGATCGAGGGAGACCATAAGTTGTAATAGGACCCTGTTACCCGACACAAATGTGGCAGCAGAGCTGATGGAAAATACTGCAGCAAATCATAACATCACTCGATAACAGAAAAAAACGTTGCAAGATGGCAACAAAGCCTATGTCCCAAATGACACCCTAGTGGTAGTGCACACATTTTGAAAAGGACCCATAGGGGAATATGGAATATAATAAGGAATAGGGTGCCATTTGGGATGCATCCAAAACTGCTTAAAGTAGTGAGGGGCATGTGATCTGTGATCTGTGATGTCCCAGTGTCCAGGCTGATTTGATATGACTGTCTCAGAGAAACACAGCTAAGTGCAGTCAGACGGCGTTAGTCCACTCCCTCGGTGATGGAGCAGCTGAGGCGGGCATGGCCCGTGGCATGGCGTGGCACTGCAGGGCAAACTGCTCAGCCAACCCAGAGACTGCTCAGCCGCCTTGCCCTTTTCAAACACAACAGAGTCTGTGTCTGACTCCCAAAATGGCACCCTATTCCCTTTATAGTGCACTACTTTTGGGCTCTAATCAATGGGGGTTTGGTCAAAAGTAGCGTACTATTAGGGAATAGGGTGCTATTTAGGACGCATCCAAAGAGGAGATAACAAATGGCCAGAGGAAGAAGGGAAGAAGCAAGTCAGCCGAGGAGGAGTAAAGGAGGCCAGGTTTATCACCTCTGGCTAAAAGAGGGAACGAAATAGTGAATGGTTGAAGACAGAAGAAAGTGAGAACAACAACAGATCTCAGCCCGTCTGTGTCTGTTTAGCGCGACAACAAAGGGCATGCTCGCTTAAGACACTGCCTGGTTTGTCAGAGGTTTCTCTCTGCTGCCTGCCTGACACCTCAGCGCAGTAGCCTGACACCTCAGCGCAGTAGCCTATGTTATATTTGGTTCGCTATCTTCACTATCAGTGTCCTTTTTCTGTATCAGTTGGTGGGGTTTATGTTTATGTTTTTCAAATGGCACCCTTTTCTCTATAGAGTACACCACTTTTGACCAGAGCCCTATGGTCCCTAGCCCCCCTCGTCAAAAGTAGTGCACTAAATAGGGTGTTCCACTGCCTTGGGCTAGAGATCGAGACTGACTTCTGTCTCTGGCGTTCTACTGCCCTGGGCTAGAGATCGAGACTGACTTCTGTCTCTGGCGTTCCAATGCCTTGGGCTAGAGATCGAGACTGACTTCTGTCTCTGGCGTTCCACTGCCTTGGGCTAGAGATCGAGACTGACTTCTGTCTCTGGCGTTCCACTGCCTTGGGCTAGAGATTGAGACTGACTTCTGTCTCTGGCGTTCTACTGCCCTGGGCTAGAGATCGAGACTGACTTCTGTCTCTGGCGTTCTTCTGCCCTGGGCTAGAGATTGAGACTGACTTCTGTCTCTGGCATTCTACTGCCCTGGGCTAGAGATCGAGACTGACTTCTGTCTTTGGCGTTCTACTGCCCTGGGCTAGGGATTGAGACTGACTTCTGTCTCTGGCGTTCTACTGCCCTGGGCTAGGGATTGAGACTGACTAGATTCTCATGCACAATTTTCACAATTTTAAGCACACCTGTCAGAAAGCGTGTCAGTCAGAGAGTGTGTCAGTCAGAGTGACACATACAGCTGTAGGATCTTCATTGCTGGAGAACTTCCTGCAATGCAGAAAATGTTAAACTTGTAGTGTACATTTTAGGTTTAAAAAGGCTTCTGAAGTTTGTAATTTCCACTTTGAAATGTAACAACTCCTCCAAAAATGTCCATTAATTGTAATCCACATAATTCACATTTCCTGTTGCTACAGGATTATTTTCCTGCTGCAGCAAACCTCCTCAAATTAAGATCCTAAATCTATAGGAATCAAAGGAGGACACAGGACAATTTCTCTTCTTACAGGAGAAGACATGAAGACGGAGGCATGACACCATCCTGAACGTAAAGGCATGTTGTAGAAACAGATTGTATTTCACTAAATCAATTGGACACATAGGCTATTGTAAATATACAATAAAAATAAGACAAAATAACCTTGGTATTACATCATGTTCTTCAGAAAATTTTGGCCTGCAAAACAAAATGATAAACATTAGGAAAACATAACAGTCCAGTTTTTCGAAACTGCAATTTTTTCTGTGGTCTTTAAACCATCAAATAACACTTATGAAATTCTTCAAACTGCAGCTTCCTCCTACAAACCTGAATTCTCCTTTATCACCCCATCATCTCCAGTGCACCAGCAGACATCTGACTGAAGCTGCAGGAAACTACAAACTACCAATTATTTGACCCTGACGCAGTGAGGATGAAGCAACGTTCTCTCCTCCAATGGAAGCCAAGCTGCAGGTCACCAGAGGTCAACACCTTCCTTACCCAGCCTACAGCGTGATGCTACACAACAGCAACATGGAGGGAGAGCGGGAGAGCCATAGAGTATGTCCCAAATGACACGCTATTCCCTACATAGTGCACTACTTCCACCAGAGCCCTATTTAGGGTGTAGGGTGCCATTTGGGAAGCAGACCCAAGGGACTTGACAGGGACCTGACATGGCCAGAGAGCTCTGTTGTAACCAGCCCTGCAGCTGCACTCCATACAGACTATGAATTAGTATGTAGGAAATGCACAATGACCATCAATGTTCCTCCTGGATGTTGTGTGTAACATGCTTGCTTACCTCACTATCAACTCCTGTTATTGAAAGGAAAGTTGGTGGATGGTGGTTTACTGAACAGAGGTGGGTTTCTTAAACACACACACACAAACACCATTCTACTCAGTGAATTTCATACAAATAACATTTGTATAACATTGACATTTTAGATAAAACTACACTAATAAATATGCCACCAAATAACTGATTAAAACACATTGTTTTACAATGAAGTTCTACAGTGGCCTCAACAGCACCCTCTAGGGTAGCACCATGGTTTAGCTGGAGGACAGCTATTTTCCATCCTCCTGTACAGTAGGTACAAAAACTTAGGAGGCTCATGGTTCTCATTCCCTTCCATAGATTTACACAGTAATTATGACGACTTCCGGAGGATGTTCTCCAACCTATCAGAGCTCTTGCAGTATGAACTGACATGTCCATCCAATCAAAGGATCAGAGAATGAATCCAGTACTGTAAGCATAAGCTACAGCTAGCTAGCCCTGCAGTCCATAAAGTGTGGTGAGTAGTTGACTCAAAGAGAGAGAAATATAAAAGTTGAACAGTTTTGAACAAATTCTTCAAAAATTAAGGAAAAGCAGCACAGAGAAAGAGAGCGGGAGAGAGAGTTGTATTTTTCCTTCTTCTTAGTTTACCTTTTACTTACTTAGCTAATGCAGTTAATTTAGCCTACTCAACAATCTGACTCAAACAGAGAGTAATGCTATTTATGTTAGCTAGCTGGCATAGCCAACACGGCAATTCTTCGAAGTCAAGGTAAGCTTTCAGTTTTATTAATTTATTGCTACCGGGGCCCGCCGGTGTAACTGCTAAACTGGTTGTTGTACACTGTACTGCGTGATTGTACACATGGATTGGATTGGGGGTGAAAGTAAACTGGGTATGCAGGTTATCATAGGTGTATTCATTCTGCTGATTCTGTGACAAAAAGTTTAATAAACGGAAGCAAACAGAAGGTGAGGGAACTACCTGAATTTGTCCCATAGAAACACTTATTTTAGTAACCAAACAGAACATTTGGAACTGTTTGAACTAATGATTACATCCTAGATCAGCTAGACGCAGGCAAGAGTGTGTAAGGTGCTATTGAATGTGTCACTGTTTATCACCTTAATTACTCCAATTTGTCTCTCAACCTGTGCACCTACATTATGAACATTTATTTGTAGGCTAGGTTTTAGCAACAGGATGGGTATAGGGCAAATTCAGACATCATGTAGTAACCTAAACCTATCGATGTTACATTTAGCTGGGTGA
The DNA here is from genome assembly GCF_029448725.1 of Salvelinus fontinalis. Classification (NCBI taxonomy): domain Eukaryota; kingdom Metazoa; phylum Chordata; class Actinopteri; order Salmoniformes; family Salmonidae; genus Salvelinus; species Salvelinus fontinalis. Next base: position 17,880,896 of record NC_074688.1, on the reverse strand, counting down.
ATGGAATATGAATGACAGTCATCCAATATGCTGTAATATTTACTGAACCAAAATATAAATGTAACATGTAAAGTGTTGGTCGCATGTTTAATGAGCTGAAATAAAATATCTCACATTTTTTCCATATGCACAAAAAGCGTATTTCTCTTATTTTGTGCACACAATTGTTTACATCCCTGTAAGTGAGCATTTCTCCTTTTCCAAGATAAACCATCCACCTAGGAGGTGTGGCATATCAAGAAACTGATTAAACAGCATTATCATTACAGAAGTGGCCACAATAAAAAGGCCACTCTAAAATGTGCAGTTTTGTCACACAACACAATGCCACAGATGTCTCTAGTTTTGAGGAAGTGTGCAATTGGCATGCTGGCTGCAGAAATGTCCACCAGAGCTGTTGCCAGAGAGAGAATGTAATGTTAATTTGTCTACCATAAGTTGCCTCCAACGTAGTTTTTTGAGAACTTGGCAGTACTTCCAACCAGCCTCACAAACGCAGACCATGTGTAACCATGCCAGCCCAGGACCGCCACATCCGGCTTTTTTACCTTCGGGATCATCTGAGACCAGCCACCTGGACAGCTGACGAAACTGAAGAGTTTTTCTGTCTGTAATAAATCTCTTTTGTGGGGGAAAACTCATTCTGATTGGCAGGGCCTTGCTCCACAGTGGTTGGGCCAGTCTCCCAAGTGGGTGGACCTATAACATCCCAGGCCCACCCATGGGTGCCCCCCTGCCCAGTCATGTGAAATCCATAGATTAGGGCCTAATGAATATATTTAAATTGACTGATTTCCATATATTAACTGTAACTCAGTAAAATCGTTGAAATTGTCACATGTTGTGTAAAATCTTTTGTTCAGTATAAATAAGGTCATGCTCATAAAAAATGATGTCCTCCCTAATCTTTAAGGTCCCTCACACTCATCCTATTTCCCAAAGTAATAATAGGCTTTGAATGACCAAAACATCACCCATTATATTTTTACACTATTAAAATGCTCAGAATTGAAGAAATGGTGTCTTCTCTCATCTCTAACTTTCAGGAAGCCCTGAATAACAGGCTGAGTGGGCGGGGAGCTTATATTCATAAGCTCACCTTGACTGACAGCTCTTTGAAAGCCCTTGTGGTTGTTTCCAGGTAACAAGGTAAACAATGGGCCACATGTCATTATGCAAAATGATCTCTTGGTCAACAGAGCTGATCATGGACTGTTGGATATCAGAAAAACAGCAGCAATACACAATTGCATTTATATTGTTTTGTAGCTAATTAAAGAATACAGTTCACTGATACACTTCTTCACAATAATTAGTAAAGCCCGAGTCACCTTGCAAGCTTAGGCATAAGGGAATGTACATGAAAACAACAAACAATAAGTGTACTGGACAATTTATTGGTGTCTCTGTATTAGCATTATAAATGACAATATGCTTAGAGTTGTATGTATTGATCAGACATTTATTGGATCATTTACAATAGGCCAGCATAGAGGAAAAATGTATCAAGATGAACACTCATGAGAAATAAAGTTTAGAAATAATGGTGAGACATCATTTGACATTAAGCAAGGCCTTGCTTACTGTTGCCCAATGGGGGCCAATTAGTGGCAACAATTCAAGCTCGAACTGGACAGGAGATATGCTTGTTCAAAGTTTGGTGTTTCAGTTGATTACTATAGCGTCCCCCTTGGGCCTATCAGTGTATTTCTTTTAATGCCGGATCTCTATGACAAGCCGCATCATTTACCCAAGTTTTGTCAAAATCGGGCCAGTGGTGTTTGAGATATTGCTTGTGACTTACACACGTACGGTTGATTATGATAGCGCCCCCTTGGGCCAATCAGTGTAATTTTGTAAATGATGGATCTTTATAGCAAGACGCATCATTCACCCAACTTTCGCCAAAATCAGGCAAACGCTGTCTGAGATATCGCGTGTGCCTAACAAACATACAAACGAACGTACGAACGGACAGAGATGCACAGTCCCGTCCCTGAGCTCATCATGGGGGACAAAAATAATTAGAGCAATAAGCCTTTTATAGGCACCCGGTCGCCCTACAGAGTGCAGGACCCCATTTGTTCGTGCAATTTGCAACGCTCATCTCCCACCTGAATGTTTAAAAAAAAAACTATACAAAGCCATAAAATGTGATATCATATCACGTAAAAGTGAATTACTTAGGCTTTAGGAAATGCAACCAACTACAGAGATTGCTGGGGAGAGAAGCGGGAGAGGAAGGGGAGCCATGTACCCCACTTCAATCAAGCAGGCTTCAGTCATCCACTTGGCTCCAGTCACCCCCAAAATTTAAGAGCAAGAGAAATCCAGCTATGGCCTCCTCCTTGTCAGGCCTGTCACAATGGGTAGACAAGGTTCCTGGGATGGACAACTCACACAGCTTCCCCACATACGTCGCTGGATCAAGGGTGACCTCGTTGAAAAGGAGATCCAGGAGCCTGTCTACCTAGCCTGTAATGTTTTTGAAAAGGGAAATGTTTGTTAAAATTTAAGAATTGAGAATTTTATTTCCTTTATTTCCTGTTCTGAGTTATGATGCTATCAATTCGTTGATGTAGTGATCTACTCATTCTACAATGTGTTTTCTGGTGTTTTTCAAGTACTCAATTCGAAATATGCAATATTTGGTTGTACACGTTTTTGTGAATGATTGTATTTGTAATTTTTGTATGTCTGAAATGCTCAATTGATGCAGATTTTAAATGAATAACTATGTCTTGCAGTATGTTGGAGTTTCACAGCATATCCCCCTTCTTTGCCCTGGGAAAGCTCATTTTGCATCAAATCATTCTGGTGGTTGCCTGGGAAACTGTGCAGACAGAGTAGATGTTGAATTTTCAAAAATGTCTATCATTACAGCTTAATGATAGTGGGAAGACAACCTAATTATCATCATTAGCCCCAATGACACACTACCTCAAATAAGACAACAACCCACACACTGGAATGGCAAATATGATTTCAGGGGTAAATTACAAATACTGTACACAACGTAACTCCTTTTGTGTACAGCATTCTTTGGTGCCAGCTACAGTTGAAGTCAAAAGTTTACATACACCTTAGCCAAATACATTTAAACTCAGTTTTTCACAATTCCTGACATTTAATCCTAGTAAAAATTCCCTGTCTAAGGTCAGTTAGGATGGCCATTTTATTTTAAGAATGTGAAAAGTCAGAATAATAGTAGAGAGAATTATGTATTTGAAACGACTCTCGTTTGTAGAATGAAGAGTGGACCAAGGCGCAGCGTGGTAGGCGTACATCGTCTTTTTATTGATGACACCAAAACAAAATAACAAAGACAAAAAACGAAAGTGAACAGTTCTGTCAGGCACAGACACTAAACAGAAAACAAGATCGCACAAAACCCAAAAGGAAAATGACAACTTATATATGATCCCAAATCAGAGACAACGATAGACAGCTGCCTCTGATTGGGAACCACACTCGGCCAAAAACAAAGAAATAGAAAACCTAGACTTTCCCACCCGAGTCACACCCTGACCTAACCAAACATAGAGAATAATAAGGATCTCTAAGGTCAGGGCGTGACAGTCGCTGGAGGCTCCGGACTGGAGACCGTCGCTGGAGGCTCCGGATTGGGGACCGTCGCTGGAGGCTCCGGACTGGAGATCGTCGCTGGAGGCTCCGGACTGGGGACCGTCGCTGGAGGCTCCGGACTTTAGGAATACCTAAAGTTGTATTACAAAAGTAGTTTGAAATGTTTGGACAAAGCTTTCAGGTAACCTTTGTAGTCATGTTGAGCGAGTTGGAACCAATGTTTTTCTGGATCAATTAATCAAACAAAAGGATCATTTGTGATGTTTATGGGACATATTGGAGTGCCAACAGAAGAAGCTCGTCAAAGGTAAGGCATGAATTATATATTTATTTCTGCCTTTGTGTCGCGCCGGGAGGGTTGAAATATGATGGTCTGTGATTGTTTGCTGGGGTGCTATCCTCAGATAATAGCATTGTTTGCTTTCGCTGTAAAGCATTTTTGAAATCTGACACGTTGGCTGGATTCACAACAAGTGTAGCTTTAATTTGGTATATTGAATGTGTGATTTCATGAAAGTTTCATTTTTATAGTAATTTATTTGAATTTGGCGCTCTGCATTTTCACTGGATGTTTGCCAGGTGGGACGCTACCGTCCCACATATCCCAGAGAGGTTAACTCTTTTGGGTTCCATGTAGAACCTTCTGTGGAAAGGGTTCTACCTGGAACCAAAAGGGGCTCTTCAAAAGGTAATCCTATGGGGACTGTAACTGACAGTTAGACTTACAGGTTACTTCGTTGTTTTGTGTTTGAATTGTTTACGTGTCCGCTGTGCGGGGAAATGATAAGACAAGCGGAACTACGTAGCTAATAACTGTTGTAACGGGGATCCTTATTGTAGCAACACACTTTTGGAGGGAAGGCAATCCCGCGCTGTGTTAGCTAAGTTTTCATGTCATCGGGTGTAGTTCATAAAGTTTGAAGCGTATATGTTAGGATGGTAACGTTATAATAATTAAGGATGAAGCGTGAATTCATGCCAGGAATAATAAGTGTGAAGTTTGATTTCCTCCCTTCTGTAATAAGCAGCCAATGAGGTATTTTTCCTTTATTCATGTGTTTAATCTAATACTCTTATAGCGCCGGCTAAACTGTTTATGTATGTAAGCACTTCAGAGTTATACCAAGCTAATAAGTCACTCGTAAGATAAGGTTGTAAGAGTGTGCTTAACTGTATTTTTCATTTACTTTATAGTTCTCACGGAAGGTGATAATTCTGACTAAATCTACAGAATAAAGCCGCCAGTTAAAATCAAGGAACGGTTGTGCTCGTGGTTACTGGAGGGAGCTACAGGGACAGCCAAAGAACCCTTTTTGGTTCTGAATAGCACCTTTTTTCTTAGAGTGCAGTATAGACTGGACTTCGTATAATGCAAAGCATAGTATAACAAAACAACATTGGTTTACAGGAGTTTAAGCACTGAGATTAAATGATAGAAATAACCCCCTAGCTAGCTAGAGCACAATGGCCTTAAATAGCTCCCTGATATGACCAACATTGAAACACACCATCTCACACACATTGATACATTCAGTTTGAAATGCAGTACCAGAAGTTATTGATGAGCCACTCAAGGCCCTCCTTTTGGCATGAGCATTTCCCAGGGTTGAGACACATGTAAACAGACACTAGTCTGGCAGGGTTGAGACACACGTCAACAGAGACTAGTCTGGCAGGGTCGAAGCCAGCAGGGGATTTCACATATGAGCAAGGCCACGGTTATGTTATACAGGTGAAGTCGGAAGTTTACATACACTTAGGTTGGAGTCATTAAAACTCGTTTTTCAACCACTCCACAAATTTCTTGCTAACAAACTATAGTTTTGGCAAGTCGGTTAGGACATCTACTTTGCGCATGACACAAGTAACTTTTCCAACAATGGTTAACAGACAGATTATTTCACTAATAATTCACTGTATCACAATTCCAGTTGGTCAGAAGTTTACATACACTAAGTTGACTGTGCCTTTAAATAGCTTGGAAAATTCCAGAATTTTGTATTTGATGTCATATCCTGTATTTAATCGATTGGTTGCTTACGACTGGTTAATCACTATGTTTTTGTCATGATTTGTATTTGTCTAAGGTGTATGTAAACTTCCGAATTCAACTGTATATACAGTACCAGTGAAAAGTTTGGACACACCTACTCATTCCAGGGTTATTCTTTATTTTTACTATTTTGTACATTTTAGAGCAATAGTGAAGACATCAAAACTATGAAATAACACATATGGAATCATGTAGTAACCAAAAAAGTGTTAAATAAATCAAAATATATTTTATAATTGAGATTCTTCAAAGTAGACTCCCTTTGCCTTGATGACAACTTTGCACAGTCATGGCATTATCTTAACCAGCTTCATAAGGTAGTCACCTGGAATGCATTTCAATTAACCTGTCTAGGATCAGCGTGGCGCTAGCGGCACACCCCCCCCCCCCCCACTGAAAAACCAGTGCCGCGAAATTCAAAAAAAATATATTTTTTAAATATTTAACTTTCACACATTAAAGTCCAATACAGCTAATGAAAGACACAGATCTTGTGAATCCAGTCAACATTTCCGATTTTTAAAATGTTTTACAGGGAAGACACAATATGTAAAGATGTACATCTATTACCTAAAAACACATTAGCATAATCCACCATCTTTTATTTGTCCACCAACACCAGTAGCCATCACCAATTCGGCTAAACTAAGATATTTATAGCCCCTAACCAACAAAAAAACTCATTAGATGACAGTCTGATAACATATTTATGGTATGGGATAGGTTTTGTTAGAAAAAAGTGCATATTTCAGGTAGATGGCATAGTTTACAATTGCACCCACCATCACAAATGGACTAGAATAATTACAATGAGCAACGTGTTTACCTAACTACTAATCATCAAACATTTCGTAAAAATACACAGCATACACGAATCGAAAGACACAGATCCTGTGAATACAGACAATATTTCAGATTTTCTAAGTGTCTTACAGCGAAAACACAATAAATCGTTATATTAGCATAGCACATAGCACATAGCAGCCCAGCATTGATTCTAGCCAAAGTGGGCGATAATGTCAACATCGCCAAAAATATATTAATTTTTTCACTAACCTTCTCAGAATTCTTCAGATGACACTCCTGTAACATCATATTACACAATCCATATAGAGTTTGATCGAAAATGTTTATATTTAGCCACCAAAATCATGGTTAGACAATGTGAAATGTAGCTCAGCTGGTCAGAAAATGTCCTTGCGCCACTTAGACAGTGATCTACTCTTATACATAAATACTCATAAACGTGACTAAAAAATATAGGGTGGACAGGGATTGATAGACAATTTAATTCTTAATACAATTGCGTTATTACATTTTTTAATTTATCCTTACTTTTCAATACAGTTTGCGCCAAGCGAAGCTACGTCAAAAAACATGGCGTCCTAAGCCACTAAAATGTTTCGACAGAAACACGATTTATCATAATAAAAATGTCCTACCTTGAGCTGTTCTTCCATCAGTATCTTGGGCAAAGGATCCTTTCTTGGGAGAAATCGTCTTTTGGTGGAAAGCTGTCCTCTTGCCATCTGGAAATGTCAACTGCGTTCGGGATGAACTGAAAAGCGTGCCCAACTTTTCACATCGTTGCAAAAATAAATGTCCCAAAATCGCACTAAACGGATATAAATTGCTATAAAACGCCTTAAATTAACTACCTTATGATGTTTTTAACTCCTAAAACGAGTGAAAAGATGACCGGAGAAATATAACAGGCTAAACTAACGCTTGGAACAGGTGCGCGCCGGTGTCCTCTAGGCTCATGACGCAGCTCCCAAAGAATGACTAGCTTCAGGGTTTTTTCATTTGTAGGGCCTGTGAACGAGCAATCGACCCCGTTGGAATCGTCATCACGTAAAGGCATCCAGGGGAAGACGTAAGAAGTGTCCGTATAGTCATAGCAACGACAGTGCCCTTTTAAATGACTTCAGAAGGTTGGCCAACATTTCTCAAATCTGACTCCATGTCAGGGAAATTGCTGTAGAATGGGCTCTGTTCCACTTAGAGACAAAATTTCAACTCCTATAGAAACTATAGACTGTTTTCTATCCAATAATAGTAATAATATGCATATTGTACGATCAAGGATTTTGTGGGAAGCCGTTTCAAAAATTACCCAATTAGCATAAATAGTCTAAACAGCGCCCCCATCCCCAACAGGTTATGATGTTTTTAACTCCTATAACGAGTGAAAAGATGACCGGAGAAATATAACAGGCTAAACTAACGCTTGGAACAGGAGCGGGTCGGTGTCCAGCACGTGCGTTACGCAGCTCCAAAAGAATGACTAGCTTCAGGGTTTTTTCATTTGTAGGGCCTGTGAACGAGCAATCGACCCCGTTGGAATCGTCATCACGTAAAGGCATCCAGGGGAAGACGTAAGAAGTGTCCGTATAGTCATAGCAACGACAGTGCCCTTTTAAATGACTTCAGAAGAGTGGCCAACATTTCTCAAATCTGACTCCATGTCAGGGAAATTGCTGTAGAATGGGCTCTGTTCCACTTAGAGACAAAATTTCAACTCCTATAGAAACTATAGACTGTTTTCTATCCAATAATAATAATAATATGCATATTGTACGATCAAGGATTTTGTGGGAAGCCGTTTAAAAAATTAGCCAAATTAGCATAAGTAGTCTAAACAGCGCCCCCATCCCCAACAGGTTAAAGGTGTGCCTTGTTAAAAGTTAATTTGTGGAATTTCTTTCCTTCTTAATACGTTTGAGCCAATCAGTTGTGTTGTGACAAGGTAGGGAAACGAGAGAAACGACAGTCCATCATTACTTTAACCTCAGTAGGGTATGTGGGACAGTAGCGTCCCACCTCGTCAACAGCCAGTGAAACTGCAGGGCGCAAAATTCAAAACAACAGAAATCCCATAATTTAAAATCTTCAAACATACAAGTATTTTACACCATTTTAAAGATACACTTGTTGTAAATCCAGCCAAAGTGACCGATTTCAAAAAGGTTTTACGACGAAAGCACATCAAACGATTATGTTAGGTTAGAGCCAAGTCACAGAAAAAGACAGCCATTTTTTCAACCAAAGAGAGGAGTAACAAAAAGCAGAAATAGAGATAAAATGAATCACTAAGCTTTGATGATCTTCATCAGATGACACTCACAGGACTTCATGTTACACAATACATGTATGTTTGGTTCATATTTATATAAAAAAATCTGAGTTTAGGCGGGACGCTACTGTGTCACTTGGCAAAAAGCCAGAGAAAATACAGCGCCAAATTCAAATTAATTACTATAAAAATTACTATAAAAATCTAACTTTCATTAAATCACACATGAAAGATACCAAATTAAAGCTACACTGGTTGTGAATCCAGCCAACATGTCAGAATTCAAATAGACTTTTTGGCGAAAGTAAACAATGCTATTATCTGAGTATAGCACCATTGTAAACAAAGAGAGAGAAGCATATTTCAACCCTGCAGGCGAGACACAAAACGTAGAAATAAAAATGTAATTCATGCCTTACCTTTGAAGAGCTTCTGTTGTTGGCACTCCAATATGTCCCATAAACATCACAAATGGTCCTTTTGTTCGATTAATTCTGTCTATATAAATCCAAAATGTCCATTTATTTGGCGTGTTTGATCCAGAAAAACACCGGCTCCAAATTGTGAAACGTGACTACAAAATATCTCAAAGGTTACCTGTAAACTTTGCCCAAAAATTTCAAACTACTTTGTAATACAACTTTAGGTATTTTTTTATGTAAATAATCGATAAAATTGTAGACGGGATGATCTGTGTTCAATATAGGATTAAAACCAACTGTAGCTAGCTTTCTGGTCACGCGCTTCTAACAAACAGGACACTTCGAGTGACCCTCCTTCAAGATGGCCGTACTTCTTCATTACACAAAGGAATAACCTGAACCAATTTCTAAATACTGTTGACATCCAGTGGAAGCGGTAGGTACTGCAAGAAGGTCCCTTAGAAATCTGGTTTCCCAATGAAAACTCATTGAAAAGAGAGTAACCTCAAAAAAGAAAAATCTGAATGGTTTGTCCTCTGGGTTTCCCCTGCTAAATAAGTTCTGTTATACTCACAGACATGATTCAAACAGTTTTAGAAACTTCAGAGTGTTTATACTAATAATATGCATATCTTATCTTCTGGGGATGAGTAGCTGGCAGTTTAATTTTGGGCATGCTTTTCATCCAAAATTCCGAATGCTGCCCCCTACCCAAGAGAAGTTAAGACTTAAGACAGTTTCTTCAAGTGCAGTCGCAAAAACCATCAACTGCAGTGATGAAAATGTCTCTCAAAAGGATCGCCACAGGAAAGGAAGACCCAGAGACACCTCTGCTGCAGAGGATAAGTTCATTAGAGTTACCAGCCTCAGAAATTGCAGCCCAAATAAATGCTTCACGGAGTTCAAGTAACAGACACATCTCAACATCAACTGTTCAGAGGAGACTGCGTGAATCAGGCATTTATGGTTGAATTGCTGCAAAGAAACCACTACTTAACTTCTCTGCGCTACGGATCCCTTTAGCGGGATCATTTTCCTAAACAACCGCTGAATTGCAGGGCGCAAAATATTACTAACAATATTTATAATCATGTAATCACAAGTGAAATATACCAAAACACAGTTTAGCTTGTTGTTAATCCACCTATCGTGTCAGATTTTGAAAATATGCTTTGCAGCGAAAGCAATCCAAGCTTTTGTGAGTGTATCAATCAATGCTACAACAGCTAGCCCCAAATTAGCATGGTTACGAAAGTCAGAAAAGCAATAAAATTAATCGCTTACCTTTGATAATCTTCGGATGTTTGCACTCACGAGACTCCCCGTTACACAATAAATGTTCTTTTTGTTCGATAAATATTACTTTTATAACAAAAAAACGCCATTTGGGTTGCGCGTTATGTTCAGAAAACTACAGCCTCATTCCAGTCCTGAAAGGCAGAAGAAAATTCCCAAACGTATCATATTCAAAAATATTACTACAAATATTTATAATCATGCAATCACAAGTGAAATATACCAAAACACAGCTTAGCTTGTTGTTAATCCACCTCTCGTGTCAGATTTTGAAAATATGCTTTGCAGCGAAAGCAATTCAAGCGTTTGTGAGTGTATCAGTCAATGCTAGAACAGTTATCCTTATATTAGCTTGGTCAGGAAAGTCAGAAAAGCAATAAAATGAATCGCTTACCTTTGATAATCTTCGGATTTTTGCACTCACGAGACTCCCAGTTACACAATAAATGTTCTTTTTGTTTGATAAATATTACTTTTATAACAAAAAAACACCATTTGGGTTGCGCGTTATGTTCAGAAAACTATAGCCTCGTTCCGGTCCTGAAAGGCAGAAGAAAATTCCCAAACGTATCATATTCAAAAATATTACTACAAATATTTATAATCATGCAATCACAAGTGAAATATACCAAAACACAGCTTAGTTTGTTGTTAATCCACCTATCGTGTCAAATTTTGAAAATATGCTTTGCAGCGAAAGCAATCCAAGCTTTTGTGAGTGTATCAATCAATGCTACAACAGCTAGCCCCAAATTAGCATGGTCACGAAAGTCAGAAAATCAATACAATTAATCGCTTACCTTTGATAATCTTCAGATGTTTGCACTCACAAGACTCCCAGTTACACAACAAATTTTATTTTTGTTCGATAAATATTACTTTTATAACAAAAAAACGCCATTTGGGTTGCACGTTATGTTCAGAAAACCAAAGCCTCGTTCCGTTCGACGAAAATTCCAAAAAGTATCCGTAATGTTCGTAGAAACATGTCAAATGTTTTTTATAATCAATCCTCAGGTTGTTTTTAACAAACATAATCGATAATATTTCAACCGGACCGTAACCTATTCAATAAAAGAGAGAAAGAAAATGGAGAGCTACCCCTCTCGCGCATAGGAACTAATCAGAGGACACCTGACTAGTTTTGAAAAATCTCGCTCACTTTTTAAAATAAAAGCCTGAAACTATGTCTAAAGCCTGGTCACAGCCTGAGGAAGCCATTGGAAAAGGAATCTGGTTGATACCCCTTTAAATGGAAGAAAAACGGGCCAGGAAACACAGATTTAAAATTTAAAAAATCACTTCTGGGTTAGATTTTCTCAGGTGTTCGCCTGCAGAATCAGTTTTGTTATACTCACAGACAATATTTTGACAGTTTTGGAAACTTTGGAGTGTTCTCTATCCTAATCTGTAAATTATATACATATTCTACGATCTGGACCTGAAAAATAGTCCGTTTACCTTGGGAACGTTATTTTAAAAAATATAAAATATCTGACCCCTAGCGTCAAGAGGTTTAAGGACACCAAAAAGAAGAAGAGACTTGCTTGGGCCAAGAAACACGAGCAATGGACATTAGAACGGTGGAAATCTGTCCTTTGGTCTGATGAGTACAAATTTGAGATTTTTGGTCCCAACTCGTGTCTTTGTGAGACGCAGAGTAGGTGAACGGAATGTCAATGCATATGTCCTTCCCATCGTGAAGCATGGAGGAGGAGGTGTGATGGTGTGGGGGTGCTTTGCTCGTGACACAGTCAGTGATTTATTTATAATGTTACTTTTTATGGCTGCAGGGGCAGTATTGAGTAGCTTGGATGAAAGGTGCACAGAGGTGCCCAGAGTAAACGGCCTGGTCCTCAGTCATAGTTGCTAATATATGCATAGTATTATTAGTATTGGAAAGAAAACACTCTGAAGTTTCTAAAACTGTTTGAATCATGTGTAACGGCTTTCTTCTGTGGACGAAGGAGAGGACCAAAGCGCAGCGTGGTTAGTGTTCATCATGTTTAATAAAGAACATAAACGTGAACACTACAAAATACAAAACAATAAATGTGAATAAACCGAAACAGTTCTGTCTGGTGCAGACACACGAAGACAGAAGACAACCACCCACAAAACACAACACAAACAGGCTACCTAAATATGGCTCCCAATCAGAGACAAACGACTAACACCTGCCTCTGATTGGGAACCATATCAGGACAAACACAGAAACAGGAAAACTAGACACACAACATAGAATGCCCACTCAGCTCACGTCCTGACCAACACTAAAACAAAGAAAACACAAAAGAACTATGGTCAGAACGTGACATTATGTCTGTGAGTATAACAGAACTCATATGGTAGGCAAAAACCTGAGAAGTTCCACTTCCTTTTTGGATTTTGTCTGAGGCTGGTCGATTTTCAACCAAGCTCCCATTGAAATTACAGCGAGATATGAATGAGTTTTCACTTCCTACGGCTTCCACTAGATGTCAACAGTCAATAGAACTTTGTCTGATGACTCTACTGTGAAGGGGGGCCGAAGGAGACAGGAATGAGTCACCACTGCCATGAGGCGACCATGCTTTGACCAAGCGCGTTCACGTGAGAGGCAGATCCGTTGCATTGCTCTATCTGAAGTCAATGTAATTCTCCGGTTGGAACGTTATTCAAGATATATGTTAACAACATTCTAAAGATTGATTCAATACATCGTTTGACATGTTTCTACTGACTATTACGGAACCTTTGGACATTTCGTCACGTTTTAGTGAACGCACTTTGTGACTTTGGAATTGTTTACCAAACGCGCTAACCAAAGTAGCTAATTGGACATAAATAACAGACATTATCGAGCAAATCAAGCATTTATTGTAGACCTGGGATTCCTGGGAGTGCATTCCGATGAAGATCATCAAAGGTAAGGGAATATTTATCATGTCATTTCTGGTTTCTGTTGACTCCAACATGGCAGCTAACTTGACTCTTGTTCTGAGCTCCGTCTCAGATTTTTGCATGGTTTGCTTTTTCCGTAAAGTTTTTTTTAAAATCTGACACAGCGGTTGCATTAAGGAGAGGTATATCTATAATTCCATGTGTATAACTTGTATTATCATCTACATTTATGATGAGTATTTCTGTTGAAACGTTGTGGCTATGCACCATCACTGGATGTTTTTGGAACTAGTGAATGTAACGCGCCAATGTAAACTCAGAGTTTTTGATATAAATATGAACTTTATCAAACAAAACATGCATGTATTGTGTAACATGAAGTCCTATGAGTGTCATCTGATGAAGATCATCAAAGGTTAGTGATTCATTTTAGCTATATTTCTGCTTTTTGTGACTGCTATCTTTCGCTGGAAAAATGGCTGTCTTGTTTGCTAATTTTTACTCCTTTCGCCATCACTGTAATATGAAGTATTTATTCATGTTTTCTTTAATTTGGTTAAAACGATAGCTTTTCTCAGTTTGTCTTCTAATAGGACCACACTGAAATCACGTGGCAATCTTGTCACAGTAGCGGTATAGTGGACTCAATACAAGTCTATGCGCATGTATTAGTCTATGTGGAGGTCACAGTACAACAGCTAGTTTGTCTTTGTCTTATTGTGGTTTGGTGTGACCTAACATAATCGTTTGTAGTGCTTTCGCTGAAAAGCATATTTGAAATCGGACACTTTGGTGGGATTAACAACAAGATTACCTTTAAAATGGTATAAGAAACATGTATGTCTGAGGAATTGTAATTATGAGATTTCTGTTGTTTTGAATTTGGCGCACTGCACTTTCTCTAGCTGTTGTCATATCATCCTGTCACCGGGATTGCAGCCATAAGAAGTTAAGGCACACTTAACCAGCATGGCTACCACAACATTCTGCAGCGATACACCATCCCTTCTGATTTGCACATAGTGGGACTATCATTTGTTTTTCAACAGGAAAATGACCCAAAACACACCTCCAGGCTGTGTAAGGACTATTTGATCAAGAAGGAGAGTGATGGAGTGCTGCATTAGATGACCTGGCCTCCACAATCACCCAACCTCAACCCAATAGAGATGGTTTGGGATGATTTGGACTGCATAGTGAATGAAAAGCAGCCAACAAGTGCTCAGCATATGTGGGAACTCCTTCAAGACTGTTGGAAAAGCATTCCAGGTGAAGCTGGTTGAGAGAATGCCAAGCGTGTGCAAAGCTGTCATCAAGGCAAAGGGTAACTATTTTGAAGAATCTCAAATCTATTTTGATTTGTTTAACACTTTTTTGGTTACTGCATGATTCCATATGTGTTATTACATAGTTTTGATGTCTTCACTATTATTCTACAATGTAGAAAATAGTAAAACAACTTTTGACTGCTACTGTATATATATAGAGAGAGAGAGCGAGAGAGAGAGAGAGACACAGAGACACAGACAGACAGACAGACAGACAGACAGACAGACAGACAGACAGACAGACAGACAGACAGACAGGAAAGAGACAGAGAGAGAAAGTGCAAGAGAGAGAGAGACAGAGATACTAGGGCCGAGATGGAGAGAGCAAAGGGGAGAGAGCAATAGTTACTGTAGAAAGTGAGACAGGCGAGAGGCTAGGGGCCGAACATCAGGCACCTCAGTCCTTCTCTGTAAACTTGTCCCTCCTCTACCTGATGGGAACATAGTGAACAGTCTGTTCTCCCCCTCATCAATACAGCAGGCCTTTTTGTCAGTAATTTGCAATAAGTGTCCGCGCCACATCTTCAGGGACATGGAGGAAATCATTACTGGCTGAGGCCCTGCTCCGGTCCTAATTGGATGCGTTGGGCCTTATCAACCGAGGATTTTCCAAGACCTTTGACAGATACCAATACGAAAATCATTGTTCAGTTGTCAATTTAAGAGACCGTTAAAAGAGCTTATTTTAATTTTAATTGGAACTTCCTCCTCCCTTCACAGGGAGCCGCCAGGATTAAAATAGAAGCTCAGCCCCATGGTGAGAGAGAGAGAGCATGCGTGTGTGTGTGTGCCTGTGTTCATAACCCCTTTAGAATGGAGGGGATGGAGATAATTATCTTTCAGGTATAATACTATGTAGGTCAAATTGGCAGGTTAGAGCTGTAACCGGCCTACAAATGAAGACAGCAAGCAGCCAGCAGAAATCTCACAGGCTGTTTCCTGGGACTTCATGATCAGCATCAAAAAAGGCAGAATCTGATCTGTGCTGCAAAGCTCCCAATTAGGCAAAACAGCATCCGCTTAAGATGTTTGTAGGGAGTGTGTCGGCTTGGGCTATCATCGATCACACTCCGTAAACTGACCGGCTGATAGTGCTGCCGCCATCAGATATTTATGCTCTGTACTCTCTCAGCGACCCTGAACTTGAAACACTCACTGCTTTTAATAAGGCAGTAAGGCCTGGGTGGGAGGTTGTGAGGTTGTGGGTGTGTGTGTGTGGTTGGCGAGCAGCCCCACAGCCCCCAACACTTGTAAATAGTTTTGAATATTTTATTTTATTTTACCTTTATTTAACTAGGCAAGTCAGTTAAGAACAAATTCTTATTTACAATGATGGCCTAGGAACCGTGGGTAAACTTCCTGTTCCAGGGGCAGAACGACAAATTTTTATCTTTTCAGCTCGGGGAATCGATCTAGCAACCTTTCAGCTACTAGTACGACACTACCTGCTGTAGGCAGATGACTCTGATCTACTTGTGTCCCATAAGAACCAAGCCTCAGTGGAATAGATCCTTAGTGCAGAGTTATCCAATACCAGTAAATGGCTTTCAGATAACAAACGTTCTCTGCATCTTGGAAAAACAGAATCCAGTATGAGGTCCTGAGTGCTCTGGAGCAGGTTTTCATCAAGGATCTCTCTGTACTTTGCTCCATTCATCTTTCTCTCGATCCTGACTAGTATCCCAGTCCCTGCCGCTGAAAAACATCCCCACAGCATGATGCTGCCACCACCATGTTTCACCGTAGGGATGGTGCCAGGTTTCCTTCAGACGTGACGTTTGGCATTCAGGCCAAAGAGTTCAATCTTAGTTTCATCAGACCAGAGAATCTTGTTTCTCATGGTCTGAGAGTCCTTTAGGTGCCTTTTGGCAAACTCCAAGCAGGCTGTCATGCGCCTTTTACTGAGGAGTGGCTTCCTTCTGGCCACTCTACCACGAAGGCCTGATTGGTAGAGTGCTGCAGAGTATGGTTGTCCTTCTGGAAGGTACTCCCATCTCTACAGAGAAACTCTGGAGCTCTGTCACAGTGACCATCGGGTTCTTGGTCACCTCCCTGACCAAGTCCCTTCTCCACTGATTGCTCAGTTTGGCCAGGCAGCCAGCTCTAGGAAGAGTCTTGGTGGTTCCAAGATTCTTTCATTTAAGAATGATGGAGGCCACTGGGTTCTTGGAGACCTTCAATGCTGCAGAAATGTTTTGGTACCCTTCCCCAGTTCTGGGCCTCGACACAATCCCGTCTCGGAGCTCTAGGGACAATTCCTTCGAACTCATGGCTAGGTTTTTGCACGGTGGGACATTATTTGGGACATTATGTAGACAGGTGTTTGCCTTTCCAAATCATGTCCAATCAATTGAATTTACCACAGGTGGACTCCAATCATGTTGTAGAAGCATCTCAAGGATGATCAATGGAAACAGGATGCACTTGAGCTCAATTTCGAGTCTCATAGCAAAGGTTCTGAATACTTCTGTAAATAAGGTATTTCTGTTTTTTATTTTTAAAACATTTGTAAAAATATCTAAAAACCTGTTTTCACTTTTTCATTATGTGGTATTGTGTGTAGATTGAAGAGTATTTTATTTTATCCATTTAGAATAACTTCTACTTGCACACAATCCCGGATCCGGGAGCACCCCCATCAGTAAAAAAGCTGACTAGCATAGCCTAGCATAGCGTCACAAGTAAATACTAGCATCTAAATATCATTAAATCACAAGTCCAAGACACCAGATGAAAGATACACATCTTGTGAATCCAGCCATCATTTCTGATTTTTAAAATGTTTTACAGGGAAGACACAATATGTATTTCTATTAGCTAACCACGATAGCAAAAGACACAACTTTTTTTTCCATTTTTTTTTTCCTGCATAGGTAGCTATCACAATTTCGACCAAATAAAGATATAAATAGTCACTAACCAAGAAACAACTTCCCCAGATGACAGTCTGTCACGTTCCTGACCTATTTATGTTAGTTTTTGTGTGTTAGTTGGTCAGGACGTGAGGTTGGGTGGGCATTCTATGTTATCTGTTTCTATGTTGGTTTTGGTTTGCCTGGTATGGCTCTTGATTAGAGGCAGGTGGTTTGCGTTTGCCTCTAATTAAGAGTCATATTTAGGTAGGGCATTCTCACTGTTTGTTTGTGGGTGATTGTCTCCTGTGTCCGTATGTTATGTTCGTACCACATGGGACTGTAGCGTTTGTTTGTTTCGTTTTCGTTTCGATGTCGTCTGTTTCCTGTACGTAAGTTTATGTTTAGTTATGTAAGTTTATGTTCAGGTCTCGTCAACGTCGTTTTGTTATTTTGTAGTTTTGAAAGTGTTTGTTTCGTTTCGTGTTGCCATCTTTATCGTTGTTATAATAAAGATGGCTTATTTCCCACAAGCTGCGTTTTGGTCTGAGGATCCTTCTCTCCTCACCTCTTCTGAGGATGAGGAGAGCAACAACCGTTACAGAATCACCCACCACGCTAAGACCAAGCGGCAAAGGGAAACTAAACGGAGTAAGGGACAGGAGAGAAAGGATTTCTGGACATGGGAGCAAATAATGAATGGAGAAGGTCCCTGGGCTAAGGCAGGAGAAAATCGCCGTCCCAAAGCTGAGCTGGAGGCACGGAGGAGAGCAGAGGCTACCGGGGACAGGAACCGGAGCTATGAGGGAACGCGTCTGGCACGGAAGCCAAAAAAGCCCGTGAGTAATTCCCAAAAATTTCTTGGGGGGGGGCTAGGAGATAGTGGGCCAAGGGCAGGTAAGAGACCTGCGCCCACTTCCCAGGCTTACCGTGGAGAGCGGGAGTACGGGCAGGCGCCGTGTTACGCAGTAGAGCGCACGGTGTCTCCTGTACGAGTGCATAGCCCAGTGCGGGTTATTCCACCTCCCCGCACTGGTAGGGCTAGATTGAGTATTGAGCCAGGTGTCATGAGGCCGGCTCAACGCGTCTGGTCTCCAGTGCGTCTCCTCGGGCCGGCATACATGGCACCTGCCTTACGCATGGTTTCCCCGGTTCGCCTACATAGGCCGGTGCGGGTTATTCCACCTCCCCGTACTGGTCGGGCAACCGGGAGCATTCAACCAGGTAAGGTTGGGCAGGCTCAATGCTCAAGAGTGCCAGTACGTCTCCACGGTCCGGTATTTCCGGCACCACCTCCCCGCCCCAGCCTAGTACCTACAGTGTATACACTACGCACTAGGCTACCAGTGCGTATCCTGAGCCCTGTTCCTCCTCCACGCACTCTCCCTGTAGTGCGTGTATCTAGCCCGGTGCCTCCAGTTCCGGGCCCACGCACTAAGCTACCTGTGCGTCTCCAGAGCCCTGAACCCACTGTATCTTCTCCCCCTACTAATCCTGATGTGCTTGTCCTCAGCCCGGTGTCACCAGTGCCGGTACCACGCATCAGGGATAGAGTAGGCTTTGAGAATACAGTGTGCCCTGTCCCTGCTCCCCGCACTAGTAGGAAGGTGCTTATCCTTAGCCCGGTGCCTCCAGTTCCGGCACCACGCACCAGGTCTACAGTGCGCCATATCCGGCCAGAGCCATCCGTCTCACCAGCGCCATCTGAGCCATCCGTCTCCCCAGCGCCATCTGAGTCATCCGTCTCCCCAGCGCCATCTGAGCCATCCGTCTCCCCAGCGCCATCTGAGCCATCCGTCTCCCCAGCGCCATCTGAGCCATCCGTCTCCCCAGCGCCGTCTGAGCCATCCGTCTGCCAGGAGCCTGCAAAGCCGCCCGTCTGCCATGAGCCTGCAAAGCCGCCCGTCTGCCATGAGCCTACAGAGCCGTCAGCCAGACAGGAGCCGCTAGAGCCATCAGCCAGACAGGAGCCGCTAGAGCCGTCAGCCAGACAGGATCTGCCAGAGCCGCCAACCAGACAGGATCTGCCAGAGCCGCCAACCAGACAGGATCTGCCAGAGCCGCCAACCAGACAGGATCTGCCAGAGCCGCCAACCAGACAGGATCTGCCAGAGCCGCCAGAGAGCCATGAGCAGCCAGAGCCGTCAGAGCGCCATGAGCAGCCAGAGCCGTCAGAGCGCCATGAGCAGCCAGAGCGCCATGAGCAGCCAGAGCCGTCAGAGCGCCATGAGCGTCGAGAGCCGTCAGAGCGCCATGAGCGTCGAGAGCCGTCAGCCTGCCATGAGCGTCGAGAGCCGTCAGCCTGCCATGAGCGTCGAGAGCCGTCAGCCTGCCATGAGCGTCGAGAGCCGTCAGCCAGCCATGAGCGTCGAGATTCGTCAGTCAGCCATGAGCTGCCCTTCAGCCTGAAAAGGCTAGATACCCAGAACTGCCCATCAGTCCAGAGCTGTCTCTCTGTCCGGAGCTGCCTTTCAGTCCGGAGTTGCCCCTCTATCCTGATCTCCCTCTCTATCTTTATCTACCTCTATATTCTTATCTATCCCTCTGTCTTGGTTTATCTCTCTGTCCCGGTGTTGTCATTATTAGATATGTTATTAAGAGGATTTTGTGGGGGAAGAAAGAGGGTGGACATTCTTGGAGGGAGGAGGCTAGGATGGATTATGGTGGGGTGGGAACCGCGCCCGGAGCCTGAGCCACCACCGTGGTTAGATGCCCACCCAGACCCTCCCCTAGACTTTGTGCTGGTGCGTCCGGAGTTCGCACCTTGTGGGGGGGGGTACTGTCACGTTCCTGACCTATTTATGTTAGTTTTTGTGTGTTAGTTGGTCAGGACGTGAGGTTGGGTGGGCATTCTATGTTATCTGTTTCTATGTTGGTTTTGGTTTGCCTGGTATGGCTCTTGATTAGAGGCAGGTGGTTTGCGTTTGCCTCTAATTAAGAGTCATATTTAGGTAGGGCATTCTCACTGTTTGTTTGTGGGTGATTGTCTCCTGTGTCCGTATGTTATGTTCGTACCACATGGGACTGTAGCGTTTGTTTGTTTCGTTTTCGTTTCGATGTCGTCTGTTTCCTGTACGTAAGTTTATGTTTAGTTATGTAAGTTTATGTTCAGGTCTCGTCAACGTCGTTTTGTTATTTTGTAGTTTTGAAAGTGTTTGTTTCGTTTCGTGTTGCCATCTTTATCGTTGTTATAATAAAGATGGCTTATTTCCCACAAGCTGCGTTTTGGTCTGAGGATCCTTCTCTCCTCACCTCTTCTGAGGATGAGGAGAGCAACAACCGTTACACAGTCTGATAACGTATTTATTGTATAGCATATGTTTTGTTAGAAAAATGTGCATATTTCAGGTATAAATCATAGTTTTACATTGCAGCCACCATCACAACTCTCACCAAAGCAACTAGAATAACTACAGAGACCAACGTGAATTACCTAAATACTCATCATAAAACATTTATGAAAATACACAGCGTACAGCAAATGAAAGACAAAGATCTTGTGAATCCAGCCAATATTTCAGATTTTTTAAGTGTTTTACAGCGAAAACACAATATAGCATTATATTAGCTTACTACAATAGCCAACCACACAACAGCATTGATTCAAGCCAACAATAGCGATAACGAATAAACCAGCAAAAGATATTAATTTTTTCACTAACCTTCTCAAACTTCTTCAGATGACAGTCCTATAACATCATATTACACAAAACATATAGAGTTTGTTCGAAAATGTGCATATTTAGCGGCACAAATCGTGGTTATACAATGAGAATAGTAGCCAAGCTGCCAACAAAATGTCGGGAGAAATCTTGGGAGAGGCACCTAATCTAATCATTAACTAATCATAATCTTGACAAAAAAATACAGGTTGGACAGCAAATGAAAGATACATTAGTTCTTAATGCAACCGCTGTGTTAGATTTTAAAAATTAACGTTACTACGACATACAGCGTGCGTTAAAGCGAAACCGCACCGAAATGAATGGCGGAATAGGAGTTTTACATTTTTCAACAGAACAACGAATTAACATCATAAATAGTTCTTACTTTTTGATGAGCTTTCATCAGAATCTTGGGCAAGTTGTCCTTTGTCCAGAAGAATCGTTGCTCGGTTGTAGATTGTCGCCTTCAACTTTGGAATTAGCAGTAAACATTAGCCATGTGGCGAAGACGTGCCCAACTCACTATAACGCAGCACAAAGAAAATTCAGAAAATCGCAATATACTGATATAAAATGATATAACTCGGTTTAAAATAACTACATTATGACGTTCCTAACACCTATATCGAATAAAATCAGAGCCGGATATGTCTAAGGCCTATAACGGGAGCTTTCCAGAACGCCATCCTGAGGTCTGTCTTGCGTCATGGCGAATGTTGAAAAGAGTGCACCCCCGGTTCCAAGAGCCCTTATATGGCCTCAGATCTGCCTAGCAACTCCATTCCAATTCTCACTATTTGCTGACATCTAGGGGAAGGCGTATGCAGTGCATGTCGACCAATAGAAGACATGCAAATTAAGAAACTGACCCTAGAATAGCCTGCCTGATTTCAGATTTCTCACTTCCTCACAGGAAGTTTGCTCCAATTTGAGTTCTGTTTTACTCACAGATATAATTCAAACGGTTTTAGAAACTAGAGAGTGTTTTCTATCCAATAGTAATAATAATATGCATATTGTACGCGCAAGAATTGAGTACGAGGCAGTTTAATTTGGGAACGAAATTTTTACAAAGTGAAAACAGCACCCCCTATTGAGAAAAGGATAAAGGATCAGACCCTTTTTTTCAATTTTCTCCTAAAATGGCATACCCAAATCTAACTGCCTTTAGCTCAGAATCTGAAGCAAGGATATGCATATTCTTGATACCATTTGAAATGAAACACCTTGAAGTTCTTTGTAATGTGAAAATAATGTAGGAGAATATAACACATTATATCTGGTAAAAGATAATACAAACAAAAAAAACATTTTCTTTTTCAAATTTTTGAAATGGAAGAGAAAGGCCACGATATAATATTTCAGTTTAGGCGCAATTAAGATTTTGGCCACTAGATGGCAACAGTGTGTGTGAAAAGTTTCTGATTGATCCAGGGAATAATTGCAATATTGGATAATATTTTGTCCCAAATGTGCCCAAACGTGTCGAATTGGTCAATTGATACATTTTCAAGTACACAACAATAGAGAACATACAAAAATGATATGGTAATACAAACTTTAAATTTACACACTCCCAGGAATGTCATACATGATGGGTCATTAGCTTATACACTAACTTTCTCACATTTAGATGACCATGCAGGGAGCCAGAGACAACAGGGGTTCACACTGTAGAACCCAGTTACTACATTTGAATATAAAAATGTATTTTATCAAACAAAACTTTGCTACATTTTATCTCTGGGACCCTCAGGATGACAAATCAGAGCAAGATTACTGAATGTAAGTACATTATTTACTTTCAAAGGTGAATGTATCAAAACAGTTGCCATGATAAACGTTTTTGTTGTTGTTGTGTACTCTCCTCAAACAATAGCATTATATTTTTTCACTGTAATAGCTACTGTAAATTGGACAGTGCAGTTAGATTAACAAGGATTTATGCTTTCTGCCCAAATAAGACATGTATATGTCCTGGGAAATGCTCTTGTTACTTACAACGTCATGCTAATCACATTAGCGCACATTAGCTCAACTGTCTCGATATCGGGACACCGATCCCGTAGAGGATAAGGCTGTAACGTAACAAAATGTGGAAAAAGGGAAAGGGTCTGAATTATTTCCGAATGCACGATATATGTAATGTGTCTGTATCTGTGTAATGTATCTGTATCTATGGAATGTATCTGTATCTATATATAATGTGTCTATATCTATGTAATATGTCTGTATCTATGCAATGTGTCTGTATCTATGTAATGTGTCTGTATCTATGTAATGTGTCTGTATCTATGTAATGTGTCTGTATCTATGAAATGTATCTATATCTATGTAATGTGTCTGTATCTATGTAATGTGTCTATATCTATTTAATGTGTCTGTATCTATGTAATGTGTCTGTATCTATGTAATGTGTCTATATCTATTTAATGTGTCTGTATCTATGTAATGTGTCTGTATCTATGTAATGTGTCTGTATCTAAGTGATGTGTCTGTATCTATGTAATGTGTGTATATCTATGTAATGTGTGTATATCTATGTAATGTGTCTATATCTACGTAATGTGTCTGTATCTACATAATGTGTCTGTATCTACGCAATGTGTCTATATCTACGTAATGTGTCTGTATTTCGTAATGTGTCTGTGTCTATGTATTGTGTCTATAGCTACGTAATGTGTCTATATCTAAATAATGTGTCTTTATCTATGTAATGTGTCTGTATCTATGTAATGTATCTGTATCTATGTAATGTGTGTATATCTATGTAATGTGTCTTTATCTAAGTAATGTGTCTATATCTTTTTATAATGTGTCTGTATAATGTTGTATTGTTTTTGCACCTGGAATTTAGGAACCACACTGGAAATAAGTCTCTGACTTTTTTGTGATATCGCTGTCACCTTTTTAAACATATTAATGTTTTTTTTTACTGGCAAATAAAATTAATCAATCCCCGTCTAAGCGGGGAGAAGGGCTGCGAACGCTGGCAGATGCGACAAAAGCTAATATGCGTAAACGGCCGTGCAGCTCGGATGAGCTGTTGATGGTTACATGGCCACCCAAAGCACTGGGTATGACTGGGGCTGAGGGGCTAGGGGGCTAGGGGCTGGGGGGCTAAGGGCTAGGGGGCTAGAGGACGATGCTTGGCAGCGAAAGGGAACAGAATTGTTTTGACACCATGAATCCAAGTCACCACTCACTGATACCATTTTTTGGAAACGTGGAACCCCTCCCTTGTTTTAAACGGATTTGAGCGGCAACCCATCCATATATCCCACCATCCCTCGTCTGCCCCAAAGAGGGGGATTTGTGACTGAACAGCTTGCTTCAAAATAAAAAGGTGTAAATATTTATCACACACAAAACAATGAACAACAAAAAGAACCCCTTCCAAATCTATATGGCCAAGCCAAATACATTTTGGTTTAATAAAAAGAAAATGGAGTTGTTGTTGTCTGATAATATAATAATAAAGTATGCCATTTAGCAGATGTTTTTTATGCAAAAAATACATTTTACTTACGGGTGGTCCCAGGAGTCGATCCACCTACCCAGAGATTGCAAGCACCATGCTCTACTAACTGAACTACAGAGGACTAATCTGATGATGATCTGATCTAAACTGCTTATGTCCTGTAATGTATAAACCAGCTGTACATTCAGACAGGATGTATAATATGATCTAAACTGCTTCAATATAAAGCAGCCATTATTCAGACAGGTTGCACAGTATGATGTGGACTAAACTGCCTAGCTACTGTAATGTATATCGCAGCTCTACTGCCAGTATGTAGCAGTATTACATTATACAGTCTAACCAAGCTCTACTGCCAGTATGTAGCAGTATTACATTATACAGTCTAACCAAGCTCTACTGCCAGTATGTAGCAGTATTACATTATACAGTCTAACCAAGCTCTACTGCCAGTATGTAGCAGTATTACATTATACAGTATTACATTATACAGTCTAACCAAGCTCTACTGCCAGTATGTAGCAGTATTACATTATACAGTCTAACCAAGCTCTACTGCCAGTATGTAGCAGTATTACATTATACAGAGGGTATTTAGCTAGCCCCAGTCTGGGAGGAGGAGAGAGAAAAACAGAGGCTTACAAAACGCCTAATTAAAGAAAGAGAGAGGAGGGAAGTTGTCAGCGTATGAAAGCTTTTTTTCTTCCGCACTAGCATGGTTTTTCATGGCCATGTCTGGGAGCCTGCACTGTGTTTGCCGGCTGTTTTACTGGCTGTCAGCGTGGATTTGAAGCAAGGAGCCATCTAAGCATGCGTATGAGGGGATTCATTTGACCTCATTATACTGCAATAAAGAAGGAACCCGGTTTACTAAATATCACCACGCCGCCCGAACAGACGCACGCCACGTCAGATCATGCAGAGGAGTGTGCTAAAAAGATGATTCCAGAAACGTCTGGTGAAGAGAGAAAAAGAAGGAGAGAGAGGGAGAATGGGAAGAGGAGGAGGAGCGGGTGAACCCTTACTAGCCAGGAGGGATTCTGACAAGCACAGGGAAAAAAACAGATACGTAAAGCCCCTGTTTAAGAGCAGAGCAAGTGAAGAAAAAAAGATTTATGCTTTTAATTAAAGGCAATTAAAGCATGCCTGTTGGGCTGGCCTATGGCGATTGTTCTCAGTAAAAAGGAGGCCGTGCTGGTGACAAGCATTTGAATCCACTAAGTCCTACCAGGGGAGCTGACACTGCAGGCATCAAACCCAAACTAAATCAATAAAAGAATCAAACTTATTATAAATTGCATTTTGACAAGTATCAGATAGCTGCTAAGCTTTGATGTTATGAATTCCTCTGAGGTGATGCAAACAATGAGAGGCGTACTTAGAGATCCAAACAATCAAAGGCTGATCCTCGTTAGCTTACACTGTCAGATGCATCACTGCTATTAATTACTACAAATTAATGTGACTCTCTCCGCTGATTGGGATGGTAATCACACTGCTACCCAGCACTGTGAACATATGGAACCCTGCCAAAAACGATAAGGAGCACAACCAACAGAAGCGCTCTCTCTCCTCTCTAGCCTTTGTGCATGTTGTGTTTACAGGCCACATAATTAACTTGATGCGTTATTATAACCCTCCAGCCTCACACATACACAGCATGGACACACGCGCACGAGGCACACACACAGAGGCACACGCAGAAAAGAACACATGCAGGAAATACACACAAACCATGTTTTTCATAATTTGCTATTTATGTGCATAACGTATTTCTACATTTGATTGCCCAGTGACCCTCTGCATCAGTTCATCACACATAACAAGCCTTCAAGGTTGATTGTAATTTATTGCTTTTCTAACCCCCTCAACACACAACTATTTGTAAGACAATAAGGCAGCATGCTAAAGGTAAGCTGTGCAATATGCCATTAGACAAGAGAAGGTGTGACATTTTGCTACAGTAGCGGGGAGGCAGAACGAAGGATGGCTTTCAGACAGAAATAGGTGTCGCGCTGTGGCAGCTAAAATGTCCTGTCACTGCAATCATGCTTCAAATCTGTACATGCAGCATCAATGGGGAGACGTACCCACCACAAGGCACCAACAGGCGTTCTAAATGAGACAGTAGATAGTCATTACGACCCCTCACTAGCCAAATTGTTTACCATGAGACTGATCCGCTCTGCCAGGACTGCTTACTTGCCCAATTTTTCATCCTTAATAGCAAGATCTTTTGTGGCATTGTATGTTTGTGTCCCAAATGGTACCCCATCCCCTATATAGTGCACTACTTTTGACTAGGGCCCCATGGGCTCTATATAAGGAATAGGGTGTCATTTGGGATGTACTATTATACTCTGTGTAACACGTTAAGGAGGGGAGAGACTGGATCTGAAACCATCCTAATTTGTTCAGTTCTTTATTTATAATGAATTCATCTTCAATGCATCCTATCTCAGAATGCTGTGCAAATTGTATCAGTATACTTACGTTTACCCACATATTTCTTTGATGTTTACCCTACAAGACACTGCAATGGCTTTAAGGGAAATTAATATTACATACATTTGGCAATTTATTATAACTAAATAAGACACAATGTGGACAAAAAAAACAGCTCAATGGGCATTCTCCATTGAGAATGCTTTTTAGTCCAGGAATAGGCTTAATTTGTGTCTGGGAAACCGCACCTCTAAGTAAATGAATCCCTAGTGCGTAGCGAGAGCCAAGAGGAGAGCATCTTTACTCTTTATTGGCAGGTGAGTGTTGTCTCTGCCACAGAGCACCAGCTGGTCTGCCTAGGTTTGCCCTTGTTGACGATACTTAAAAGTCTACATGATCTCATTCCCTTGATACATTTGTCTCAGACTCCACCTGGATTTGGTGACCCCTGACCCCTGTAGAACAGAACACCCCTGAGGATCCTCATACTGACCCCACCGTGGCCTGGAGGGGGTGTGTGTTGTCTATTAAAATTAGTTTCTCTTTCTGTGTGTGTGTGTGTGTGTGTGTGTGTGTGTGTGTGTGTGTGTGTGTGTGTGTGTGTGTGTGTGTGTGTGTGTGTGTGTGTGTGTGTGTGTGTGTGTGTGTGTGTGTGTGTGTGTGTGTGTGTGTGTGTGTGTGTGTGTGTGTGTGTGTGTGTGTGTGTGTGTGTGTCTGTGGCTCAATGGCCCATGTTCTGCTCTACTCCATGGGAGAAGACTAGTGGTTTTACTGGATAGAAATACCCTGTTGAAGATCCCAGTGGCTGAATAGAGCCCCACTACTGCTTCCATGTGGTCTCTCTGAATTCTGGATAAAACATAATTTACCATCTAGCAAGCTCCACTTTCATATTATTTCCGATGCAATTCTCCCCCTCTGACGTCAAGTTTAAAGCCAGCTCAGATACCCTTTAAAGAAATCTGCTCCACAGATTTTTGTTACATGATATGTTTAAAATTCCGCTTCACTGTTGGATCTTTAATTTGGGCAATAAAAATGTAAGTTTGCGCCTTTCTGAAGAAATGTGTTAAAGGAAAAAAGAGATTATATTATAGCACCTTTATTATGAATTCTCATCATTAATAAAGTTATTTTTAAAATATGATGGAATAGAAGAGTAGTGTAACTGGAAGGTGTGATGTTCTGTAGAATACCTGCATTTATTAGGAAAAGGCAGGAAACTATATCACCAAACTATTCATTCACAGTACTGAAAAGACAATAACGTAACACATTTACAACTAACCTCCTCTGATTTATAATGCTTAACATTTATATGCATTTAGGGCTCATTATGGTAATGTGATATTTTGGCTGGATGGTTAGAGGCAGGACTAAAGCCGAAACCTGTTTAACAATGGTAATGCCCTGCCTTTAAAAATGATGCATGTATTTATAGATTTTTCAGGCTTAAATCTTTTACCTCCTTAAATTTACTGGACTGTAGTGGTTCAAGGTAATTTTTCAGTATGAAACGGACTGTAGGTATGGACTGGATAATCTGGGAGGCTATATTCAACCTCTAAGAATCCCTCACAATGATATTCTCTTTTTTGCCTAAACCTTAAATGTCACTTTTCACAGATGTAGCTAGTCTTAGTGATGAGGGATGGACTGGAGTAAAAAAAAAAAGTTTTAAGCGAGAAAGGGGGAAAATGGAGAAAGGATGGGGGAGGGGGAAGACTACAAATAAAACCTACTACAAGTGAGATCTTCTCGTATCTGAGGAACAGATTAATGCCTCGCCAGTACTTCAGTGTATCAGAACAACGTTGCATCCCAAATGGTACCCTATTCCCTATATAGCGCACTAATTTTAACCAGGGCCCATTGGGCTCTCTTCAAAGTAGTGCACTATATAGGGAATAGCGTGCAATTTGGGATGCAGAGGATTACTGTGGCAACAGCTGGGGCCTGTGAATCCCCTGACTGAGAAGAATTACAAGTATTATCACCTAGATCATTAAAGCAGGCCTTCATAGACATGGAATGGCTTCAATCAATTCATCCCCAGATAACACCCAGACAGCTGGACCCCCTGCCTGAGAACTTGACTTAATTGGCCAATAAGTGGTGGGAAGGATGCATGCTATTTGATCAAATTACAGAGCCCAGCTAGGAGAAGGGATTACTGTTTTTTGGAGGGGGAAGGAGGGGAAGAACGAGGGAGGAGGGATGGATGGAGGAGGCGTTTGTATGTAAGGAAAGAGGAAGGGAAGTGGATAGGGAGGGAGGATGGAGGCATATGTATTTATACTGCAGGTCAGGGCTACAGTGAGAAGGAAAGGAGGGGCCCCAGCCTGAAGCCTGCAGCCTGTCCATGGCTAAATGTGAGACCAGTGAAAAATGGTGGCCCACTTGGCACAGAGGAGAGAGATAAAGAGAGATAAAGAGAGAGAGGGAGGGAAGGGAGGAAGGAAGGAAGGAGAGAGGGAGAGAGAGAGCAGGAAAGAGAGAGAGAAGGTGGTATCCAGGTCATCTTTTAGCTTGGGGAGATTCAACCATTCATCACGCACTCGTTTCCGTCTGGCCATCGTTGTCGTAAACTAAGGCTGCATCCCAAATAGCACCCTATTCCCTATATAATGCATTACTTTTGACTAGGGCCCATTCAAAATTAGCATTGCACTATGTAGGGAATATGGTGCCATTTGTGACACCAAGAACTTCCTCCTCATGCTCTTTAGTTCTTCTTCATTATGCTACATACACCAACCCATCTTTTTACGCTGCTGCTACTCTCTGTTTATCATATATGCATAGTCACTTTAACTATAAATTCATGTAGTCGGGAGTCGGCGGGAGTAGTCGCATTCCGCTTCGCTCCACAGGTAGTAATACCATTCCATTTTCATTTTCATTTTCATTACAGTACAACGGTTTGATTTGTTTGATCTTAGCTAGCTACATAGCCGTCTTTGTATCAAACATAATTGTGTAGTTATTGAGGTTCGCTAGCCAGCTATTTTCATCCTAACGTAACGCAACGTAGCCAACACTGCTAGCTAGCCAGCTAGCCACCGAATAGCAGCATTGTAGAAACGAGTGCGTTACAACGGAACGACTTGATTAGTGTAGTGTTGGCTGGCTACACAGTTATCTTTGCTATCTTTGATTTGTTTGATCTTAGCTAGCTACTTAGCTGGCTACATAGCCGTCTTTGTATCAAAGATAATTGTGTAGTTATTGAGGTTCGCTGAGGTTCGCTAGCCAGGTATTCTCGTCCTAACGTAACGTAACGTAGTCAACTCTGCTAGCTAGCCAGCTAGCCACCGATTAGCAGCACTGTAGAAACGATTACATTACAACGGAACGACTTGATTAGTGTAGTGTTGGCTAGCTACATAGTTGTCTTTGCTATCTTTGTATCTAAGATAATTGTGTAGCTTTGAGTAATTATCGGTTAGCTAGCCAGCTATTTTCGCCTGCCGCGCTGCCGTCCTCCTACCTAGCCAACACTGCTAGCTAACACTGCTAGCTAGCCAACTTCTACCGAATAGCAGCACTGTAGAAACTTACATTACAACGGAACGACTTGATTAGCGTAGTGTTAGCTAGTTGTCTTTGCTGTCCTTGTATCCAAGATAATTGTGTAGTTTAGAGAAATTTAGAGAAGTTGTCGAGGTTACCTAGCCAGCTTCACTTTCAACAACGCAGCCACTGCTAGCCAGCCTACTTCACCAGCCAGCAGTACTATATCATTTTAGTCAATAAGATCTTTTATTTTATTTTTTTGCAACGTAAGCTTAACTTTCTGAACATTCGAGACGTGTAGTCCACTTGTCATTCTAATCTCCTTTGCATTAGCGTAGCCTCTTCTGTAGCCTGTCAACTATGTGTCTGTCTATCCCTGTTCTCTCCTCTCTGCACAGACCATACAAACGCTTCACACCGCGTGGCCGCGGCCACCCTAACCTGGTGGCCCCAGCCCGCACGACCCACGTGGAGTTCCAGGTCTCCGGTAGCCTCTGGAACTGCCGATCTGCGGCCAACAAGGCAGAGCTCATCTCAGCCTATGCGTCCCTCCAGTCCCTCGACTTCTTGGCACTGACGGAAACATGGCTCACCACAGATAACACTGCTACTCCTACTGCTCTCTCTTCGTCTGCCCACGTGTTCTCGCACACCCCGAGAGCTTCTGGTCAGCGGGGTGGTGGCACCGGGATCCTCATCTCTCCCAAGTGGTCATTCTCTCTTTCTCCCCTTACCCATCTGTCTATCGCCTCCTTTGAATTCCATGCTGTCACAGTTACCAGCCCTTTCAAGCTTAACATCCTTATCATTTATCGCCCTCCAGGTTCCCTCGGAGAGTTCATCAATGAGCTTGATGCCTTGATAAGCTCCTTTCCTGAGGACGGCTCACCTCTCACAGTTCTGGGTGACTTTAACCTCCCCACGTCTACCTTTGACTCATTCCTCTCTGCCTCCTTCTTTCCACTCCTCTCCTCTTTTGACCTCACCCTCTCACCTTCCCCCCCTACTCACAAGGCAGGCAATACGCTTGACCTCATCTTTACTAGATGCTGTTCTTCCACTAACCTCATTGCAACTCCCCTCCAAGTCTCCGACCACTACCTTGTATCCTTTTCCCTCTCGCTCTCATCCAACACTTCCCACACTGCCCCTACTCGGATGGTATCGCGCCGTCCCAACCTTCGCTCTCTCTCCCCCGCTACTCTCTCCTCTTCCATCCTATCATCTCTTCCCTCTGCCCAAACCTTCTCCAACCTATCTCCTGATTCTGCCTCCTCAACCCTCCTCTCCTCCCTTTCTGCATCCTTTGACTCTCTATGTCCCCTATCCTCCAGGCCGGCTCGGTCCTCCCCTCCCGCTCCGTGGCTCGACGACTCATTGCGAGCTCACAGAACAGGGCTCCGGGCAGCCGAGCGGAAATGGAGGAAAACTCGCCTCCCTGCGGACCTGGCATCCTTTCACTCCCTCCTCTCTACATTTTCCTCTTCTGTCTCTGCTGCTAAAGCCACTTTCTACCACTCTAAATTCCAAGCATCTGCCTCTAACCCTAGGAAGCTCTTTGCCACCTTCTCCTCCCTCCTGAATCCTCCTTCCCCCCCCCCCTCCTCCCTCTCTGCAGACGACTTCGTCAACCATTTCGAAAAGAAGGTCGACGACATCCGATCCTCGTTTGCTAAGTCAAACGACACCGCTGGTTCTGCTCACACTGCCCTACCCTGTGCTCTGACCTCTTTCTCCCCTCTCTCTCCAGATGAAATCTCGCGTCTTGTGACGGCCGGCCGCCCAACAACCTGCCCGCTTGACCCTATCCCCTCCTCTCTTCTTCAGACCATTTCCGGAGACCTTCTCCCTTACCTCACCTCGCTCATCAACTCATCCTTGACCGCTGGCTACGTCCCTTCCGTCTTCAAGAGAGCGAGAGTTGCACCCCTTCTGAAAAAACCTACACTCGATCCCTCCGATGTCAACAACTACAGACCAGTATCCCTTCTTTCTTTTCTCTCCAAAACTCTTGAACGTGCCGTCCTTGGCCAGCTCTCCTGCTATCTCTCTCAGAATGACCTTCTTGATCCAAATCAGTCAGGTTTCAAGACTAGTCATTCAACTGAGACTGCTCTTCTCTGTATCACGGAGGCGCTCCACACTGCTAAAGCTAACTCTCTCTCCTCTGCTCTCATCCTTCTAGACCTATCGGCTGCCTTCGATACTGTGAACCATCAGATCCTCTTCTCCACCCTCTCCGAGTTGGGCATCTCCGGCGCGGCCCACGCTTGGATTGCGTCCTACCTGACAGGTCGCTCCTACCAGGTGGCGTGGCGAGAATCTGTCTCCTCACCACGCGCTCTCACCACTGGTGTCCCCCAGGGCTCTGTTCTAGGCCCTCTCCTATTCTCGCTATACACCAAGTCACTTGGCTCTGTCATAACCTCACATGGTCTCTCCTATCATTGCTATGCAGACGACACACAATTAATCTTCTCCTTTCCCCCTTCTGATGACCAGGTGGCGAATCGCATCTCTGCATGTCTGGCAGACATATCAGTGTGGATGACGGATCACCACCTCAAGCTGAACCTCGGCAAGACGGAGCTGCTCTTCCTCCCGGGGAAGGACTGCCCGTTCCATGATCTCGCCATCACGGTTGACAACTCCATTGTGTCCTCCTCCCAGAGCGCTAAGAACCTTGGCGTGATCCTGGACAACACCCTGTCGTTCTCAACTGACATCAAGGCGGTGGCCCGTTCCTGTAGGTTCATGCTCTACAACATCCGCAGAGTACGACCCTGCCTCACACAGAAAGCGGCGCAGGTCCTAATCCAGGCACTTGTCATCTCCCGTCTGGATTACTGCAACTCGCTGTTGGCTGGGCTCCCTGCCTGTGCCATTAAACCCCTACAACTCATCCAGAACGCCGCAGCCCGTCTGGTGTTCAACCTTCCCAAGTTCTCTCACGTCACCCCGCTCCTCCGCTCTCTCCACTGGCTTCCAGTTGAAGCTCGCATCCGCTACAAGACCATGGTGCTTGCCTACGGAGCTGTGAGGGGAACGGCACCTCAGTACCTTCAGGCTCTGATCAGGCCCTACACCCAAACAAGGGCACTGCGTTCATCCACCTTTGGCCTGCTCGCCTCCCTACCACTGAGGAAGTACAGTTCCCGCTCAGCCCAGTCAAAACTGTTCGCTGCTCTGGCACCCCAATGGTGGAACAAACTCCCTCACGACGCCAGGACAGCGGAGTCAATCACCACCTTCCGGAGACACCTGAAACCCCACCTCTTCAAGGAATACCTAGGATAGGATAAAGCAATCCTTCTGCCCCCCCCCCCCCCCCTTAAAAGATTTAGATGCACTATTGTAAAGTGGCTGTTCCACTGGATGTCATAAGGTGAATGCACCAATTTGTAAGTCGCTCTGGATAAGAGCGTCTGCTAAATGACTTAAATGTAAATGTAATGTACATACTACCTTAATTGGCTCGATCAGTGCTCCCGCACATTGGCAAACCGGGCTATCTGAATTGTGTCCCGCCACCCAAAGCCCGCCAACCCCTCTTTTACGCTACTGCTACTCTCTGTTCATCATATATGCATAGTTAACCATATCTACATGTACATACTACCTCAATCAGCCCGACTAACCGTGTCTGTATGTATCCTCGCTACTGTTATTTTTCACTGTCTTTATACTGTTTTTATTTCTTTACTTACCTATTGCTCACCTAATACATTTTTTGCACTATTGGTTAGAGCCTGTAAGTAAGCATTTCACTGTAAGGTCTACACCTGTTGTATTCGGCGCACGTGACAAATAAACTTAGATTTGATTTGATTTGACTTAGGTTGGAGTCATTAAAACTTGTTTTTCCAACTCTGGGTTCGCGCCCAGGCTCTGTCGCAGCCGGCCGCGACCGGGAGGTCCGTGGGGCGACGCACAATTTGCCTAGCGTCGTCCGGGTTAGGGAGGGTTTGGCCGGTAGGGATATCCTTGTCTCATCGCGCACCAGCGACTCCTGTGGCGGGCCGGGCGCGGTGCGCCCTAACCAAGGGAGCTGGGTGCACAGTGTTCCCTCCAACACATTGGTGCGGCTGGCTTCCGGGTTGGAGGCGCGCTGTGTTAAGAAGCAGTGCGGCTTGGTTGGGTTGTGTTTCGGAGGACGCATGGCTTTCAACCTTCGTCTCTCCCGAGCCCGTACGGGAGTTGTAGCGATGAGACAAGATAGTAATTACTGGCAATTGGATACCACGAAAAAAATTGGGAGAAAAGGGGGTAAAATTAAAATAAAATAAAAATATAAAAAACTTGTTTTTCAACCACTCCACAAATGTCTTGTTAACAAACTATAGTTTTGGCAAGTCGGTTAGGATATATACTTTGTGCATGACACAAGTCATTTTTCCAAAAATTGTTTACAGATTATTTCACTTATTACTCACTGTATCACAATTCCAGTGGGTCAGAAGTCTACATATACTAAATCGACCGTGCCTTTAAACAGCTTGGAAAATTCCAGAAAATGATGTCATGGCTTTAGAAGATTCTGTTAGGCTAATTGACATCATTTGAGTCAATTGGAGGTGTACCTGTGGATGTATTTCAAGACCTACCTTCAAACTCAGTGCCTCTTTGCTTGACATCATGGGAAAATCAAAAGAATTCAGCGAAGACCTCAGAATTTCTTTTTTGTAGACCTCCACAAGTTTGGTTCATCCTTGGGAGCAATTTCCAAACGCCTGAAGGTACCATGTCCATCTGTACAAATAATAGCACGCAAGTTTAAACATCATGGGACCATGCAACTGTCATACCTGTAAAGGTGTCTGTGTGTAGTTGGTGAGATGAGTCAGGCACAGGACAGCAGATATGAGTAATAAAATACTTTACTCAAAAATGTCAAACATAAGACGTAAATACATGGCCACACAATACGGACCACAATACAACAAACAATCACTCACAAATACAACATGTAGAACAGGGGGTTAAATAATAAACAAGTAATTGATTAAGTGATAAGACAAAGTCAGAACAAATGGAAAATGAAAAGTGGATCAGCGGTGGCTAGAAAGCCGGTGACGTCGACCGCCGAATGCCGCCCGAACAAGGAGAGGGACCGACTTCAGCGGAAGTCGTGACAATACCGCTCAGGAAGGAGACGAGTTCTATCTCCTGGAGATGAACGTACTTTGGTGTGAAAAGTGCAAATCAATCCAAGAACAACAGCAAAGGACCTTGTGAAAATGCTGGAAAAAACAGGTACAAAAGTATCTATATCCACAGTCAAACTAGTCCTATATCAACATAACCTGAAAGGCTGCTCAGCAAGGAAGAAGCCACTGCTCCAGAACTGCCATAAAAAAAGACAGACTAAGGTTTGCAACTGCACATGGAGACAAAGTTTGTACTTTTTGGAGAAATGTCCTCTGGTCTGATGAAACAAAAATAGAATGTTTGGTCATAATGACCATCGTTATGTTTGGCGGGAAAAGGGGGAGGCTTACAATCCGAAGAACATCATCCCAACCGTGAAGCGCGGGGGTGGCAGCATCATGTTGTGGGGGTGCTTTAATGCAGGAGGAACTGGTGCACTCACAAAATAGATGGCATCATGAGGCAGGAAAATTATGTGGATATATTGAAGCAACATCTCAAGACATCAGTCAGGAAGTTTAAGCTTGGTCGCAAATGGGTCTTCCAAATGGACAATGACCCCAAGCATACTTCCAAAGTCGTGGCAAAATGGCTTAAGGACAACAAAGTCAAGGTATTGGTGGCCATAACAAAGCCCTGACCTCAGTCCTAAAGAAAATTTGTGGGCAGAACTTAAAAAGCGTGTGCGAGCAAGGAGGCCTACAAACCTGATTCACTTACACCGGCTCTGTCAGGAGGAATGGGCCAAAATTCACCCAACTTATTTTGGGAAGCTTGTGGAAGGCTACACAAATTGTTTGACCCAAGTTAAACAATTTAAAGGCAATGCTACCAAATACTAATTGAGTGTATGTAAACTTCTAACCCACTGGGAACGTGATGAAATAAATAAAAGCTGAAATAAATCATTCTCTCTACTATTATTCAGACATTTCACATTCTTAAAATAAATTGGTGATCTTAACTGACCTAAGACAGGGAATTTTTACTAGGATTAAATGTCAGGAATTTTGAAAAACAGTTTAAATGTATTTGGCTAAGGTGAATGTAAACCTCCGACCTCAACTGTATTGATGGCATTACAAAGAAAAGGATAACAAAATACAGTATGCTATGTACATGTGTATATCCAACCCACTACCCCATCCATCCTGGAGAGAGGTGCTCCAATGTCTGAAAGGGACAAGAGTGGTTGTTGGATGTCTGCAAGGACTTACATTGTATTGTACATTACTTATGTAATTCATATGTTACTCATACGGTAAATTGTATTGAATATTTGATTCAAGTTATAATTCATAATTTTACTCTCTAGTTATATGTAATTAAAGTTAATCTAGTTGGTATTGTTGTTGTAACTAACAATAAACACAAACAACAAAAACCTATCTTCCTTTGAGCTTATAAAAACCAGCCCCACAAATGAGAAACCGGTTTTCTCAGCGGCTGCTCATCTAATGAGAATTTGAATTAGTTAAAGTGCCAAAGCTCCTCTGAAATCCCCGCTCTGCAATATTTATGAGTAAAATAGCTTCTTCGCTGAGAGGCATTTCCATTATCATTATTCCTAAGCTTAGCAGACGTATGCTGGCTAATTTAGCTGGAGCCCAACTGGTTTACACATTTCAGGAGATGGGAAGGAATGTTCTTTAACAATGTAGAAACTTGAATCACATGTGGGGGCTGGGAGGGAGACAGGAGGTGGAGAAGACTGAATATGAGTTGCTATGTGATCCATGTTTACTGAAGAGGCATTTAAGAATGTACAAATCTATATTAGTTAGATTGAGTAGAGCGAGGGTAGTGTGTGGGTGAAGGGGGAGGAGGGGTGTGTGCGTGTGTGCGTGTGTGTATATATGTGTGTGTGTGTGTGTGTGTGTGTGTGTGTGTGTGTGTGTGTGTGTGTGTGTGTGTGTGTGTGTGTGTGTGTGTGTGTGTGTGTGTGTGTGTGTGTGTGTGTGTGTGTGTGTGTGTGTGTGTGTGTGTGTGTTTGAGTGTGTTTGAGTGCGTACGTGTGCATAAGAACGTATGTGTGTGTGTGTCCTCAACCAATCTTACAAGATAATTCCTTGCCGGAGAGCATATTTGTCATAGCTGATAAAGTGTCTTGCACATTAATTCTGGTTTTGCAGAGCAAAGAAACCCACCTGCAAGGGGAGGGTAGAGTAGAGCAGAGCAGAGTTGGAAGTTCTGTAATGCTGGCAAAATGAACAGGCCTCCCGGGGGCTATGCAACGTGCAAGCTAGCTATTG
Source organism: Salvelinus fontinalis (assembly GCF_029448725.1). Classification (NCBI taxonomy): domain Eukaryota; kingdom Metazoa; phylum Chordata; class Actinopteri; order Salmoniformes; family Salmonidae; genus Salvelinus; species Salvelinus fontinalis. The sequence goes on along the minus strand of NC_074688.1, from coordinate 17,842,894 downwards.
TACAGAATTACACTTTCTGATTATGTCCCAAATGAAACCCTATTCCCTACAGATTTTACTACTTTTAACCAAGCCCATAGGTCTCTGGTCAAAAGTAGTGCATGTGCACTACGAAGGGAATAGGGTGCCATTTTGGATGCAGGCCCTCTATCTCCTCTGCAATCCGCCTCAGCCGCTCCAGCTATTCATAATATTATTAACATAAAGGCAATTAAATGAGTTTTTAACCCTGGACCTCATAGTTATTAATGAAGATAGGATGGAGGATGGAGCTAAACACAGCAGACAGATGAAGCTGCTAGATAATAATCACACTGAATCAGGGACTCAAACAGGTTGAAATAGTAAACCTGAAACGGGTAATTATTATTGTTATGGGATCCCAAATAACAAACTATTCCCTATGTAGCGCACTACTTTTGAACTGGGCCCATAATGTTCTGGTGAAATATAATGCACAATATGGAATAGCGTGCCATTTTGGATGCAAATATGGCCTGTTTTCAGCAGAGCCAGCAGACCCAAAAGGGGAGAGATCAGACCACCTGATGTCATAGCAGGAGGGGTTCATTAACTGGGGTTTTACTGTTATTGTCTCCCAATTCATGGAACCCTATTCCCAATATAGTGCACTACATAGGGAATAGGGTGCCATTTAGGACACATACGGTCACTGCCTGGGCAAGGTGGTGGTGACCGTACAGTACCACCTCCCAGCACCCGCCATCCTCTAACACAAATAATGTGGTCTTGTCCTCAAGCTATCAAACTGTCACAGTGGTTATTAGTGTTTCAAACACCTCCACCTCTGAGGATGATCAGGGAGAAACATTGGATCTAATTGTGGTATTTTGCAAGAGATGGGGAGGATGTAGGAAAATCCAGGTTTTATGTTTAGTAATTTTCTCTCTTTATGGCCTGAATTAAGTCAAGAGATGGCCAATACGAATAGCTTTTATATACATTCAACACGATTCTATAGTCTTTCTTAAATCATTGAGTATTGGCTACAATTTGTATTCACATTTAATGGAGAGAATTTTTTATATTTGCTTTTTATGGACATCCATTATTGGGTTAGAATAATACAGAAGAAGAAGGCCTGACCATTTTAAAATGTATTTTACCTTTATTTAACTAGGCAAGTCAGTTAAGAACAAATTCTTATTTACAATGACGGCCTACCCCGGACAAACTCAGACGACGCTGGGCCAATTGTGCACTGCCCTATGGGACTCCCAATCATGGCCGGATGTGATACAGCCTGGATTCGAGCCAGGGACTTTTAAACAAACAAAGCTCATCATCCTGACATTACCTTTTCTTCCTCTGTCTTTTCCATGATGTTATAGCATGTGTTTAAACACGCAGTCGACACGAGTTAATTTTTAATTAAACATGAGACAGACAAACAACATAACTAACACTATGAAGGAGTGAGTCCCCTATGAGGGCTCTAAACAAACCTGAGGTCTGAGGTTACCAGACACACACACACAAACACACATGTACCAGCGCAGGGGCAGGGCGCGTGTGTGTGTCTGTGCATGGGTGTGTGTTTGGAGTAGCAAGTCTTCCCAGGAGCTCTGTCCCCAGTGAGACTACAGCTTGGCTAATGAGTTGTTTGCAGACCTGGGTACACAGCGACATTGACCTCTGACCTGCTCCAACACAGACATAGGAGGGGACGAAGGAGGAAGAAAGTGGTGGTTAGGAGGCAGGCAGGAGATTGTTGTTTTGTTACTGAGTACAGTGGCGGTGTCTTATTGGTCTGATGTGTGTTGTTTTGTTACTGAGTACAGTGGCGGTGTCTTATTGGTCTGATGTGTGTTGTTTTGTTACTGAGTACAGTGGCGGTGTCTTATTGGTCTGATGTGTGTTGTTTTGTTACTGAGTACAGTGGTGGTGTCTTATTGGTCTGATGTGTGTTGTTTTGTTACTGAGTACAGTGGTGGTGTCTTATTGGTCTGATGTGTGTTGTTTTGTTACTGAGTACAGTGGCGGTGTCTTATTGGTCTGATGTGTGTTGTTTTGTTACTGAGTACAGTGGCGGTGTCTTATTGGTCTGATGTGTGTTGTTTTGTTACTGAGTACAGTGGCGGTGTCTTATTGGTCTGATGTGTGTTGTTTTGTTACTGAGTACAGTGGCGGTGTCTTATTGGTCTGATGTGTGTTGTTTTGTTACTGAGTACAGTGGCGGTGTCTTATTGGTCTGATGTGTGTTGTTTGTTGCAACGCGAATGCGTGCGATTATCATAACACACTTCTTAAATTGTTGTAAATCTGATAGTGTAGCATGTCTTCTGACCTCAATGGGACAAACTGCTAAAATAAAGTAAAATATCCTTATCTTGTACATAGTGTTGATATGCTGATTTGCTGCATTTAGTTTGACTAGATTTGAGAGATAATGCAAGGAGGTGGACACTGAAGAGCAAAATTAAGCCTGTGTCTTATCTGACGGTTCTCCCTCTCACATCTCTATGTGTGGCTTTCAAATTGAAAAACTTGAAGTGTGACATTTCACAACTTCCCAGACCGCTAACTAAGCTGTCAAGTGGGTAAATTGTCTCAGCTCCGTCTCGTCCAACAAACAATCTGCAAATGAGCTTCGAGCAATTTAATGTGATTACGCAGGCAAATGGATAGACTTGTTTTTTTTAACAGCGTGTCTTTGACAATGTGAAGAAAAAAACTATTACCCCTCAATGTCCTCACCTCTAAGGATCATTCTTGAATATGTATGTTGAGTGTTGCTTGGCTATTGTATTAAAAAGACACGGGTCAAAAATCTAAGGCTGGGGCCCTCACCATCCTGACCTCACTCTTTGCCAAATAACTATAATTCCTGAATACTAACCAATGATGATAGGGGTCAAAAAGCTAAAAGTGATATCTTCATTATGGCTGTCTACAATCACAAAAGAGATTGGAGGGGGGTTAGTCAAAGAGAAACGTTGACTGAGTGTGTGTGTGTGTGTGTATGTGCGTGTGTGTGTGTGTGTATGTGTGTGCGTGCGTGCGTGCGTGCGTGTGTGTGTGTGGCATTGACAAGTGGCTAAATCTGTCTGGATGAAGGTCAACAGTAGTGAAGAGTTTCTCTGACCCTATGACCTCAGAGGTCCAGTTTGACATCTCCGTCTACAGCCTTCCGTGTCCATGACAAAGGCACCAGAGACAGAAAGAAAGGGAAAGAAAGAGAAGGATAGTATTTCACACAAGATATAGGATATCTGCTAGAGCAGGGTGGCCGGCGGGTGATTTTATTCAAATGGTTTAATTGCAACTATTTGTCAAAATCTACTCAGAATACTCTGTTATGTCAAAGTGGAAGAACATTTCTAACATTTTAATAAATAAAATCTACCTCTTTGTTCATGTTACGTTCCCCAGTTTCTGCGTTGTAGCTTTTGTATTTGAGTGTGTGTGTTTCAGGAGATGGCTTCCTGGAAGCCTCCCCAACCAGCTGATTGGTCGACTCAATGGCTAATGGATGATTAGAGAGCTGACCCCGCCCCCTCGTCAAGATGCAGCTGTATCCAATTAGACTCCTGAAGCTATATAAAAGCCAGTGTTCTGTTCAGGAGTAGAGAAGATTGAATATTTTGGAGAGATTAGAGAGAGAGATTTTTTCTGGAGAATTTGATTGTGATAAAGTGTTGGTTGTTTCTCAAAGAGATTTGGTATGTACTATGGGGGAAGGAGAAGGCACTTTGGGAGTGCTTAGTCAAGAGGCCCGCGGGCATACATATACCCGTAGTATATTCAATGTCTAGGCACACTAGGTAAGACCTGGGCGGACCACCCCCTGTATTTTGGTTAGGGCACCAGGTGGTGCTAAGATAGGTAAGTAGTGGGTAGGCAGGTTAGATAGGAGAGGGGGAAGCTTTGATATTTACTTTCTTTGCTTTGGTTCCGTCCAGCCCCTTTTCCCCATATTACCGTTTAAGGAAATAAATCCTAGTAAACGGTAAATTCTGACTTTGTCATCCTTACTCGCACCTACAGTCCATACCTCTTTCACTTCACGGAGAGTTGAGTTGTAGCAGGGTGTTGCGTTCCCTCTTCTCAGAGGCGTGCGTAACAGTTCAGGCAAGCCTAAATTAGTTCAGGAGTAAAATGTGGCTTAACAAATCACAAAATAAGTTACATGGACTCACTCTGTGAAATAATAGGGCTTGAAATATTTTTTTAATGACTAACCATTCCTCTGTCTACCATGCATTCAACATCTGTAAGGTCCCTCAGTCAAAAATGTAATTTTAATTTCAACTACAAAGACTAGGGAGCTTTTCAAAAGCTTCATAAAGAAGGGCACCTATTGGTAGATGGGTAAAAAAAACAAATCAGACATTTAATATCTCTTTAAAACTTCTTCAGGATTGGTGGGTCTCCTACGGAACGGTTGAGCTAACGTAGGCTAATGCGAGTAGCATGAGGTTGTAAGTAACAAGACAATTTCCCAGGACATAGACATATCTGAAATTGGCAGAAAGCTTAAATTCTTGAGAATGGATCAACAACATTGTAGTGACTCCACAATAATGACTTAAATGACATAGTGAAAAGAAGAATACAAATATACAGAATACAAGGCACACTAAAGTCATACCGTAAAGGAATACATATTTGGTCTAAATGCAAGGCTTTATGTTAATGACAAAATCCAACAAAACACATCACTGAGTAATTGCCTCCTTATTTTCAAGCATGGTGGTGTCTACATCATGGTATGGGTATACTTGACATCGGTAACTACTGGGGAGTTTTTCAGGAAAAAAAGAAAGGGGTTGGAGCTAAGCACAGGTAAAATCCTAGAGAAAAACCTTCAGTCTGCTTTCCAACAGACACTGGGAGAGGAGTTCACCTTTCAGCAGGACAATAACCTACAACACAAGGACAAATCTACACTGGAGTTGTTACCAAGAAGACATGTTCCTGAGTGGACAAGTTAGTTTTTACTTCAATCTGCTTCATAATCAATGGCAAGACATTAAATATTGCTGTCAAGCCATAATCCCCAACATCTTTACAGAGCTTGAAGAATTATGAAAATAATAAAGTGCTAATATTGCACAATCCAGGTATGTAAAGTTAACCCAAGAAGACTCATAGCTGTAATCGCTGCCAAAGGTGTTTCTAACGACTCCGGGAGCTGAATACTTATGCAGCAACTCTATTTTAGTTGTTTAATTTCTATTAATATACTAATAAAAATAAAATAAATCTTTCAATTTGACATTACAGAGTGTTTAGGAACACCCCCTTCTGCTCTCAGAACAACCTCAATTCGTCATGAACTCTACAAGGTGTCCACAGGGATGCTGTGGCATGTTTACTTCAATGCTTCCCACACTTGTGTCAAGTTGGCTGAATGTCCTTTGGGTGGTGGATCATTCTTGATACACATGGGAAACTGTTGAGCGTAAAAAACCTAGCAATGTTGCAGTTCTTGACACACTCAAACCGGTGTGCTGGGCACCTACACTCTTGGGAAAGAAAGTGCTATATAGAACCTTAAAGGGTTCTTCGGCTGTCCCCATACAAGAACCCTTTGGAAAACCCTTTTTGGTTGCAGGTAGAACCCTTTTACATTGAACGCAAAAGGGTTCTACCTAGAACCAAAAAGGGTTCTTCCTGGAACTAATAAAGGTTATCTTATGGGGACAGCCAAATAACTCTTTTGGAACCCTTTTTTCTAAGAGTGTACTACCATACCCCACGTTCAAAGGCACTTAAATATTTTGTCTTGCCCGTTCACCCTTTGAATGGCACACATACACAATCTATGTCTCAATTGTCTCAAGGCTTAAACATCCTTCTTTCTGGATTTATCAAGTTACATCAGTAAGGGATCATAGCTTTCACCTGGATCAACTGGTCAGTATATGTCATGGAAGGCATGTGTTCCTAGTGTTCCTAATGTTTTGTACACTCGGTATCAACCTCTGCAATAACCTCTGTATCTCTAACAACATACAGTCATAGGCGGAAATCCCAGGGGGGACGGGGGGGACACGACTCCCCCATCCTGGGGAAAATATGATTTGTCCCCCCCAATATATCACTGTAAACATAACTATGTAATTTCAATAATATTAATAATACGCAATGAAAGCACTTGTACTGATTATAGACACTTAATAGCGCGTTTTTAAATTTCACAAGATTGCGACCCCCCCGCCCTTTGCCTCACAATGGTTTGATCCACTGCCAGTTCTTTAGCTTGCAAGGTAATAGAGGGCTCGTATCTACTGTCCGAAAGGCACTCAATGTACGTAACTGACGTGAGGTAATCCAGTCAATCGCGCCTTAGCAATGTATATATTTTTTTCATGTTGCAGGGTTCACACACTAGCTGAATTTGCAGAGCTAGCGCGCAAACTAAAGCAAACATTAACTATCAAGCTAGCTAGTACCTATTCCATTTATGTGGCGTCGTCAAAGATGGAATATTTGCTATCGTCAGTTTATTCCAAGATTAGCATGCAGCTGTAGTGCTTCAAAGTCCCTGTGATAAGGTTAGCGATAAACTGAAGTCCAAACTGAACAAAACTACACTCTCTTATACCATTATCTTAAATATATTTAATGGTCTCGTTGCAAAAGCTAAATTGTCGCTAGTGAATTTATTTTTTTCACCTTTAACCAGGTAGCAAAGATTATAGCAAACACCACAGAAACGGAATTGGTGCTCGCTAACTTTGCAAATTCAGCTATTGTTGGAAGCCTGCCAATATGAAACAAACTATGTTAAAATTTCAAAACGTTGCAGCATGTGTTGTGTAAATATGTGTGTGCAGCTAGACCGGTCAGCCAGCCAGCCAGGTAGAAAAATGTCAGAAAAAAGTAAAAAGACGGACATCAGAGTATTTTTCAGTACACCAAAACGCAAAGTAACAGATATGCAGGGACAGACTGGCAGACAGGGAGTCTCAGGTAAGTTTGTTGAGTCTTTGTTTGGCAACATTATGAAAGGTTCTCAATTTTTTTGATTTGTAAAATAGGGACATAATTGGAAAATGCCATGAATACCCCCACTCTCAATTTAAACTGGTGACTGAACCAAGATTTGTTTAAGGCAATGGTATTGCTGTTGTGATTAATTGTGTAGTTTTGGGTACCGGTAGTTAGGAGTACAGCAAACACCTTATTTATTTTCTAGGAGACAGACTGTGAGTCAGTGAGGGTGGTGAAAGGGGAAGAGCCAAGGAGAGAGACTTGAGGACAGTGTCACAGCCACGGCAGGACCAGGTGTCACCCTTGTTGCCAGCAGCACCAGTATAGGGGACAGTGGCACAGCATCGTCCAGTTACCTCAGTGATGACACAAAACCATATCAGCTACACCAACAATTTATAGAACCGCAAACTCTTGCAAACGTTTCAAGAGAGAGGAACACTGCACTGATAAGGAACATTGCTATAACTATTATTATTAGTAGTATTATAATGATTTAAACAAGTTGGGACAACCCTTCAGTTAACTACTGTACCTAACAATTATCCAGTAGTAGTGATTATGGTCCCTCAATATACATTTAACATATTACAACATAGTCTATGTGTTACAGCACTACTTTTGGTGTCCCCCTCAGGAATTGCTCCTGAGAAAATTTCATGTAATTGTCCCCTCCAAGGTTGATCTCAGATTTTCGCCCCTGCATACAGTACATGCTAACCTTTCCCTTCTTGCCCCATTGGCTAGAGTAAGATCTTCACCATGCCATGTGTACCTTGAAGTGCTGCTGAGTAACTGTGATGCTAATATGAGGAGGTCTCCTCTAATGGTACTACTCTTATTCTCTGTGTTCTATTTCACAAGGGTTGTGTTCATTAGGTGCTCCATGTACCAAAACATTTTGTAACGGTAAACAAAAACTATATTTTCTTATTGAACAAAAACTGTTTTATTCCCATTTCATGTATTGCCTTTAATCAGGTAAGTCACTGAGAACACATTCTCTTTAACAATAACGATTCAGATTTGGAGCGTTTTCTTCTATTTTGTGCCCACTGAACACGACCCAGGACACATTTCCATTTGGGTTGGGGGCTCCCGTGGCTCCCGTAGCTCCCATGGCTGTTGGTTGGGCTCCTGATGATTAATGGTGACCATGTTAAAACATGTACATCTCAGACATCCTTACATCTTTACACAGATGTGGAAGGCAATTGCAGGCAAGGTGCCATCTCTAGAGAAGCACTTATCTCGGGCACTGATCTCAGCATTTGGGATGGAGGGATGGAGGGGGCATTCTGAGAGAGGGGAGCCCGGTGGGGAGGGAGGGAGTACTCTGACCCCCACAGGCAAGGCCCTGTAGGCCCCAGACCCAGCCTGGGCCGCCCCAGCCCCAGCCCCCAGCCTGCACAGCAGTGACATTGTGATATTTAACGACTGGGACTGGGACTCTCAAGACACTGGGCTCAAGACACTAGTTACATGCCAGGCTACCGGTCTATTTTGGGGCAGTATTTCATTAGCTGCAGTGAGCTAGCTACATGCTAGGCTACCTGTCTGTTTCTGGGCAGCGTTTCAGCTAGCCAACCCTGGCCACTGACCAATCCAGGGTCTAAGGAGCTAAGAGAATCGCCACAGCGACTGTGTTTACACAGTGGGGTCTACATGGCAGCGCTCTGCATGAGGGAACAGGCCAGCATCAATCACTCCGCCAACACCATCCTGCCAGCAGCAGTCATCAACCACCAGTGTGCCACCACACAGCCACCAGTACAGGACCAACCACTGCTCAGACTGATTACCAGCCTTTACATCATAAGCCCACAATCCACACCCTCCCTCCCCCCTCCCTCACTCTTTCCCCACTGGTGGTTGTCAAGCTGACCAAGGAGCCTTGACAAACCACCGCTGAAATGTTGAAATGTCTTGGCCAACCTAACCGAGTATCGGAGGGGAGGAGAGACGAGAGACCATCACCGGGAGTCACGCAAACACCAACCAACCACACAACTTAACACTACTAGCCTAAGGCATTGGTGTTGCATGTGTAGAGGAACTGGAACAAAAGACTGCAGCCCTGGCTGTCCTAACAGGAAAGGTCAATCTGGGAGCATGTGATTGAGTTAATTGAAATGAACATCCATGATGGTACAAGCGAGGGCACTTGGCAAGGAGCCTCACGCCAACATCCGGCTCTCTGCGCTCAGCTGCAGCCTGCCTGCCCTCAGCCATGGGCTGTACTTGTTCGGTCTGCCAGCGGTCAGAGAGCAAAGCATGCTGGAAGGACAGAGCGCGGCCTACATGCCTGTCATGATATCATACAAATATATCATACAAATATATCATACAAATAAAGTTATTATTATTATTTTATAAAGCTGGTGGGTTTAGGGATGAGGATGGGAGAAGAGAAACTCAAGGTTGCGTCTCAGATTCCCCCTATAACGCACTACTTTTGACCAGAGATAATATAGGGAATAGGGTGCCATTTGGAACGCAGCCTCTCTCTCTATAGTGGCGTGGATGCCCTGCGTGACCTGCGTCATTACTCCTTTACAAGGATCTTGAATGAGGGAAGCCCTCAGTTTACTGAACCACACCCCCCAGCCTTGTAGGGACTGAGAGGACGGGTGATGGGTCTACTTTACCGAGTGGGTCTACTCCACCTCCTCCCACCACACACACACACACCACCCCCCACCCCGAGCATTAAATTAGCCAAGGAACTGACCACCCAATTACTCACGGTTCAGTCAACATTCAGAGGTTAAAGGGGACCCTGCTGCATGACACACATAGGAAACGATCTAAATATTATACAAATTAGCTTTGTACCGCGGATGTCACACATACAGTCAGTAAGTACAAACATACAGTATCGCACTGTACTCACAAATATCACAAAGACTGATGTACTGTAAGTGGAGCGAACACATCAACGGGTGCATTTTGACAATATTGAAGCTCCAGTACTGTAATGTTAGACCTGTCTGAGACAATTGAATGTTAAACAGCCAAGACATTAACAATGCATATAGCTTGCTCATTTCCAGACTGGTATTACAACTCTTTAATCTAAATCTGGGATTAAATTCTACATTAATTACACAACAAATGACTAATTTGCCAGCAGCAGCCTCCTGGTGAGATTATTCTACTGTTATATAGAATAATATTATAATATAACATGATTATAACAAGCAACAATTATTTCCAGAATCTTCATGCATAATACACCTTAAATCCATTTGACATCTTAGACGAAACATTCCTCCAGACATGACTTTAGTGCATCATGAAATAAATACATATTTACAAAATAATTACCGTCTTTTATGTATGTGTCTTTTTCCATAAGCATTGTTACAGAATATACAAGCAGTGATGAGTTTTAATGATGATGTTTTTTATACTGCTTTTATACTGCTTTTATACTGCTTTTTACTATATGCCTTTGTCATCCACCTTACATACAACCATGGGAGTCATTAGCAGAAGCCTGTGGTGTAGATGTAATTACATATAAAACCCAGTGAGTTATACCTCCAGCCCAATTAGCACAGGGCTGCTTAAGAGACCAGAAGGTTGTGTTCCCAGGTGGGCCTGTACTGTGTATCCAAGGTTCTTAACCTGAATTACCACCATAAACATCCATATGGAACACGCAGGCAGCTGCCAAAATGGCACCATATTCCCTATATAGTGCACTACTTTTGAGCGGGGCCAATAGGGCTCTGGTCAAAATGTGTGCACTATATAGCGAATAGGGTCTAATTTGGCATCCAGCCACAGATCTGGGACATACAGAGGTGACAAACTCTTCATATGGCTTTAATTGCACTTCATATGGGCTTTAATGGGATTAATTGAAGGCCAACATATCTTGTATATTGTAACGGCAGATTTCCTCCTCTTCGTCTGAAGAGGAGGTGTAGCAGGGATCGGACCAAGACGCAGCGTGGTAAGTGTCCATGTTTTAATAGAACAAACTGAACAAGACACAAATACAAAATAACAAAGTAAACCTAACCGAAAACAGTCCCGTGTGGCACAAACACTGACACAGGAAACAAACACCCACAAACCAACAGTGAAAACAGGCTACCTAAATATGGTTCCCAATCAGAGACAATGAAAAACACCTGCCTCTGATTGAGAACCATATCAGGCCAAATGACAAACCTAAACATAGAAACACAGAACATAGACTGCCCACCCCAACTCACGCCCTGACCATACTAACTAAAGACAAACCAAAGGAAAATAAAGGAAATAAGGTTAGAAACGTGACATATATGCTATTTTGTAGCATAAGGAAAGTATCTGCAGATTTTTGACATAAGGAAAGTTTCACAGTTTTCAACAAAAATATTACTAGTAAAACTAGTTGTACATGTAGTAGTATGGTTACACAGATTAATAAAATAGTTTGGTTAAAACGTTTACATGCTTTGTAAGAATAACAATTCCCCTAATAATCGTGTTTACATGGACACATCTGAAGTCAGGCTACCTGATGGGACTTTAATGAAATGCAGAAAATGTCATTAACCACAACCATACCACAACCATGTTATTTTTGGGAAGTTTGTACATGACAACTACTTCTAAGATGCACACTTTCAATTATTCCGAACTTACTTCACCCGCGCTAAAGAGGGAGGCTCGCTCGGCTGGTGCTACTACATGCGCAGATCAAATACACCACTGGAACTCCGATCAAGGTGTTGTGGTAAACCGTGGGGTGTTGGGTTGAGCGTGCAGAGATGGACACAGAGGCTGGGAGGTTCTAGTCAGAAAACACAACTTTACTAGGGAACAAAAATAAACAAAACACCAAAATAACTTAGGGTTGGCTCGGCCCTTCTTCTCATGTTCGGCTCAGTGCCTTGTTCCCCTCTGTAGGCTCACTCCTCCCTCTTTGTCCTCCTCGCGGTGTGCCATGGTGCTCCCTTTATATGGCCTGCACGGCTGGTTGGCATCGGGGTACCCGGCCTGAGCTAACGTTGTGGCACATACCTCCTCTCTATCACCAACCGGCATATCACACACACCCCCCCTCCCCCCGTAGCCCTGACCGGGAGGGATGCGTGCTCAGGGCTAGGTTTGCATCTCTCCTGGAGAGGGTGTCTGCATTGCCGTGCTGGGCCCCCGAACTGTGGATGACAGAGAGAGAATCGCTGTAACGACAGGAACCAGCGGGTGAAGCGGTCATTTGCGTCCTTACCTCTTGCTATCCACACAAGGGGGGCATGGTCAGTGATCAGGGTTAACTTCCTCCCGAGAAGGTAATACTTGAGGGTGTCCAGCACCCACATCAAGGCAAGGCACTCCTTCTTAACAATCGAGTACATCTTCACCCCCTTTTTTGTGTGAGAAGTCCGGGATGACGAGTACCGGGTGCGATCATAGCGCATCCTGCAGGGCCTGGAATGCCGCCTCTGTGCCCTCCATCCATCACACCATCTGGGGTAGGCGTGCCTTTGTTATGTCTGTGAGGGGAGCAGCTATTGCGGCAAAGGTAGGTACAAATCGACTGTAACAGCCTGCTAACCCCAGGAACGACTTCACCAGCCTCTTGGTTTGGGGAACTTGCCATTCCCCCCCACAATGTATTGGGGTACTCCACCTCGGTGTAGCCCAGCTTGCACTAGTGGGGGTTCACTGTCAGCCCCGAATCCCTTACTCACGGTGCGGGTGCAGGATGCGGTTCATGAGTCTCTGGAAGATCACTAGGGCCCCGTGGAGCCCAAAAGGAAGAACTCGGTAGTGGTATAGGCCCCCCGGGGTGGAGAAGGCCATCTTCTCCGCTACCAGCGGTACCTGCCAGTAACCCTTCATCAGGTCCAGGGTGCTGACGTATCTTGCCTTCCCCAAGCAGTCGATCAGTTCGTCTACCCGGGGCATGGGGTAGACGACAAAGTTACTGACCTCGTTCAGGCCCCGGAAGTCATTGCAGAAGCAGACGGTTCCGTCCAGTTTCGGGTACCAGCAATATAGGGCTAGACAACTCACTGTGGGACTCCTCCAGTACCCCCATCTCTAGCATTGTTGTCACTTCCCGCTGGACCGAAGCCCTCAGGACTTCTGTAATCCGGTACGGCCGTTTACGCACTTTTTCTCCAGGATGTGTGTGGATATGATGATCCATGCGCCCCGGCACCTCTGAGAACATGACTGTAATCCGCTGGACCAACTCTCGGAGCGCTTGTTGGGTCGGGCTGAGGTCTTCCCCCATGGAAACTTTGACAGAGAGCAGGTTCTGCTGTGGCCGGGTCCACGTTGAGCACAGTGCTACTTCTTCAGTAGGTTCACATGGTAAAGCTGGAGGGGTTTTCTCCTCCCCGGTTGGCAGACCTTACAATTGACATTGTCTATCCGCTCAACGATGTTGTATGGTCCATGCCACATAGCCAGGAATTTGCTCTCTGTTGTGGGAATCAGCACCAAGACCTTTTTCACCCGGGTGGAACTTTCGTGGTTGGGCCCCCCGGTTGTATACACGCTCCTGGATGAGATGCGCCTGGGCCATGTACTCCCACACCACTGGCCAAATCTCTCCCTCCCTTCCACCACGCTGTGATGGGGGGTTGGTTGGTCCTCCCAGACCTTCTTCACTAGGTCCAGCAGTCCACAGGTCCAACAGCCATACAGGAGCTCAAATGGGGAGAACCCAGTGGATGCTTAGGGTACCTTGTGCACCGAGAACATCAGATGGGGCAGCAGCTGGTCCCTGTTCCTTCCTGAATCTTTCGATGACCTTCTTCAGCATCTGCTTTAGGGTCTTATTGAAGTGTTTGACGAGCCCATCCATTTGTGGATGGTACACACTGGTCTTTACTTGTTTGATTTGTAATAGATTGCAGATATTTTTCATTACAAAAGACATGAATGCGGTGCCCTGGTCCGTGAGGATTTCCTGTCGAATACACACCCACCTGAATAAATGGAAGAGCTCCCATGTGATACCTTTCGCTGCCACCGTGCGTAACCGGATCGCCTCCGGATACCTGGTGGTGTAATCTACAATTACCAGGATGTACTGGTGTCCCCTCGCGGTCTTCACCAACGGACCCACCAGATCCATTGCCACCCACTCAAACAAAACCCCTATAATGGGCAAGGGATAATAATATGCCCCTAGGGCTGTGATCTGGCACTCCAGGCAGGTACAGCAGTAGTCCTCCACGGCACGCTTGACTCCGGGCCAGTGGAACCGATTCCCGATCCGCTCCCTGGTTTTCTCCATCCCCAGGTGTGCCCCAAGCAGGTGGATGTGGGCAAGCTGCAAGACAGTACTAATATACTGGGTGGGTATGAGTAACAAGTCTTTTGTCTCCCCATTGTGCTTTACTACTTGATACAATAAATTATGTTTGATAGCGAAGTATGGGTAGCGCCACTTACTTACCTCGGGTAACCGCGTGCCATCCACTGTGATCACCTGGCGCATTGCATCTTGGAGATTGGGGTCCTCTAACTGGGCCGTCCTGAACTGGCCCGTGAGAATTCCCCTATCAGACAGCCCGTCTGGTGCCTCCACCTCCATTAATGGGAGCCTGAGGTCTCCCTCCTCCTGGTCCGATGTGATTGGACCAGGGTCACCATGCTGACGGAATCCATCAGAGCACTAATGTCGACACCATCGATTCATACTGGAACCAGCGGAGGGGCCATCTCTCTGTGTGCCCAAAATGAGGTGACATAACTCACCCTCCGGGTTACCACGGAGCTGGGGGATGCGGAAGGCATGGACTCCTCCCGGCCAGGGCAGCTCAATGCGAGGTGTCCTTTGCTCGCCGCACACTCATAGCAGTGCCTCTGATCTAGGTCCAGCAGAAGACGTTATCATCGGTTGGGGTCGCCCTCCTGCTTCCCGGTCTTGGCTGGTTCCACCTGGGCGCCCTTCAGCCCCTCACCTCTCTCCATGCTTTTATTCCCCCTCCATGCGTCCACTCTCTCTGCACGGGCCCCTTTCAGCAGGTCCTGGGTGTTCAGGTGGGTTTCCACCGCGGACAGCATTTCCTCCAGGCTCTTGGGGTTCTGCAGACTCGCTGCTTCTTCATGTCATATAGAGGATGGGCCAAAGGTACCGATCCAGAACAACTTTATCTATTATCGGGAAGGACGGTATGTCGGTCAGTAGCCAGCCCTTGGTAAGGCAGACCAGGTCACTCATCTGAGCGCGGGGAGAGATGGTGGAGTCAAAGGCCCAGTCATGGACCAGTTGTGCACGGCATGCCAGGCTGAATCCATAACGGCTCAGGATCTCGCTTTTGAATCCCTCATAATTCGCTGCCTGGTCGGATTTCAAGTTGAAGTAGGCCAAAAGGGAGGGTGCCAAAACATCTGGGCTTGGGCCATCCTTCCTTCCCTCTGCACAGTCCCCTCGAAAGTGCACAATTATGTCTCCATATCATCTTCCTCCATTAGCTTGACCAGGAACTGATTCGGGCTAGACTCTTGAGCCATACCACCCTTCCGCTGGGCTACCTCCGCTACCAGTTTGAGGTTTTGTTGGCGCTGCTCCTACAGTCCTTGCTGGAGAGCCTGTTGCTTCTGCTGGCTGAAGATGAACAGGGTCACGAGTTCCTCCATGGTAATCTCCGTACGCTCGACCACACGGCACCCAAAGCTACTGAGTTGCCCGCATTCTCCACCATATGTGGTAAACCGTGGGGTGTTGGGTTGAGCGTGCAGAGATGGACACAGAGACAGGAAGGTTCTAGTGAGAAAACAGAACTTTACAAGGAAACAAAAATGAACATGACACCAAAATAAGTGAGGGTTGGCTCAGTCATTCTTCTCATGTTCGACTCTGTGCCTCCAGGAGCTTCGTTTCATCTGTAGGCTCACTCCTTGCCTCTCTTTGTCCTCCTCACTGTGTGCCACGGTGCTCACTTTATGTGGCCTGCACGACTGGTTAGCACTCCCCTAATTAACTCTTCTTGGGGCCATCAGCGTCAGGGTGCCCAGCCCTTGTACTGCCAGCAGAGGGAGCCAAAGTCGCGGCACATACCTCCCCTGTATCACCAACCCCCAGGGTAAACCTCCCGGGATACCACAGTGTTTACATATCCTAATAATTCTTAAGATTGTTCAGAAAACCAGGTGCTTTAATCAGCGTATGCTTACTTTATGACCATCCGCCGATTAAGATAAGCAGAGTAAGGTGTTCACATGACTAATGCCATAGTCGGCCTACTACCATAATCACTTTAATATCTAATTATTAGTGTGCAAGTAAACGTACTCGATGTTGTAGTATTAGTAGTAGTATGTAGTATGCAATATAATAGCTTAGACTGACCTGGGTTTAATGGGTTTAATTAAATTAAATAAAGGTTTGTAGAGTTTCACAAAAGAAAAGTTTAAGCATTTTACATTAAAATATTATGGGTAAAAATGGTTTAAACATGTATACTACAAGGGTCTAGACCAATTTTTTAAATCTAGAATGTATACTAAATACACATCTAACTAGGCTATGAATCAAAGACTACAAAACACAAAAGCACGCACACACATTTTCTTCAGAAAATATACAGTGCATTCGGAAAGTATTCAGACCCTTTCACTTTTTCCACATTTTACAGCCTTATTATAAAATTGATTAAATTACATTTTTCCTCATCAATCTACACACAATACCCCATAATACCCCATAATGACAGTGAAAACGGGTTATTAGAAATGTTTACACGTTTATTAAAAAGAAAAAACAGAAATACCTTATTTACATAAGTATTCAGATCCTTTGCTATGAGACTCGAAATTGAGCACAGGTGCATCCTGTTTCCATTGATCATCCTTGAGATGTTTCTACAACTTGATTGGAGTCCACCTGTGGTGTTTTTCAACGACAGGGACTGGGAGACTAGTCAGGAATGAGGGAAAGATGAACAGAGCAAAGTACAGAGAGATCCTTGATGAAAACCTGCTCCAGAGCACTCAGGACCTCAGACTAGGGCGAATGACAAGATGGCGCCGACAGAAAGTGCTGCCTCACTTCTAGTCCTTAGGAGACTTTACAGTATTTTGTTTTTTTATGTATTATTTCTTACATTGTTTGCCCAGAAAATGTTGTGTTATTAGATACAGCCGGGAAGAAATTTTGGATATCAGAGCGACGTCAACTGACCAGCACTACGACCAGGAATACAACTTTCCCAAAGCAGACCCTTTGTCCGTACCACCCAGAGCATTTGAACTGATTCCAGAGGCTGACCCAAAACAACGCCGCCGGAGAACAGGGAGACGGAGCGGTCTTCTGGTCAGACTTCGGAAGCGATAATGTCCAGTCCCTAGATAACATGGCCAACAAAATCAGGGCAAGGGTTTCTTTCCACAGAGACATCAGGGATTGTAACATACTCTGTTTCACGGAAACATGGCTCTCTCGGGATATGCTGTCGGAGTTGGTACAGCCACCTGGGTTCTCAGTGCGTCTCGCCGACAGGAATAAGCATCTCTCTGGGAAGAAAAAGGGCGGGGGTGTCTCTTTCATGACTAACGACTCATGGTGTAATTGTAACACCTGACCTAGAATTCCTCACATTCAAATGCCGACCGTATTATCTCCGAAGAGAATTCTCATCGGTTATTGTCACAGCCGTGTATTTTCCCCCTCAAGCCGATACCACGACGGCCCTCAAGGAACTTCACTGGACTTTATGCAAACTGGAAACCATATATCCTTAGGCTGCATTTATTGTAACTTGGGATATTAACAAAGCAAATTTGAGAACAAGGCTACCTAAATTCTATCAACATACTGACTGTAGCACTCACGCTGGAAAAACACTGGACCACTGTTATTCTAAATTCCGCTATGCATCCATGGCACTCCCCCGCCCTCCTTTCGACATATCTGACCATGACTCCATTTTGCTCCTCCCTTCCTATAGGCAGACACTCAAACAGGAAGTACCCATGCTAAGGACTATTCAACGCTGGTCTGACCAATCGGAATCCATGCTTCAAGATTGTTTTGATCACGCAGACTGGGATATGTTCCGGGAAGCCTCAGAGAATAATATTGACTTATATGCTGATTCGGTGAGTGAGTTTATACGGGAGTGTACAGGAGATGCTGTACCCACTGTGACTATTAAAACCTACCCTAACCAGAAACCGTGGATAGATGGCGGCATTCACGCAAAACTGAAAGTTTGAACCACCGCATTAACCATGGAAAGATGACTGGGAATATGGCTGAATACAAACAGTGTAGTTACTCCCTCCGCAAGGCAATCAAACAAGCCAAATGTCAGTATAGAGACAAAGTGGAGTCACAATTCAACACCTCAGACACAAGACATATGTGGCAGGGTCTATAGATAATCACGGACTACAAAAGGAAAACCTGCCACGTCACAGACACCAACGTCTTGCTTCCAGACAAACTAACTTCTTTGCCTGCTTTGAGGATAATACAGTGCCACCGACATGGCCTGCTACCAAGGACTGTGGGCTCTCCTTCTCCATGGCTGACATGAGTAAGATATTTAAACGTGTTAACCCTCGAAAGGCTGCCGGCCAAGACGTCATGCCTAGCCACATCCTCAGAGCATGCGCAGACCAACTGGTTGGTGTGGTTACGGACATATTCAATCTCTCCCTATCCCAGTATGCTGTCCCCACATGCTTCAAGATGGCCACCATTGTTCCTGTACCCAAGAATGCAAAGCTAACTGTACTAAATGACTATCGCCGCCGTAGCACTCATTTCTGTCATCATGAAGTGATTTGAGAGTCTAGTCAAGGCTCCTATCACCTCCACCTTACCTGTCAACCTAGACCCACTTCAATTTGCATACCACCCCAATAGGTCCACAGACAATGCAATCCCCATCACACTGCACACTGCCCTATCCCATCTGGACAAGAGGAATACCTATGTAAGAATGCTGTTCATTGACTAGCTCAGCATTCAACACCATAGGGTCTCAACCCCACCCTGTGCAATTGGGTCCTGGACTTCCTGATGGGCTGCCCCCAGGTGGTGAAGGTAAGAAACAACATCTTCACTTCGCTGATCCTCAACACTGGGGCCCCACAAGGGTGCGTGCTCAGCCTCCTCCTGTACTCCCTGTTCACCCATGACTATGTGGCCATGCACGCCTCCAACTCAATTATCAAATTTGCAGACAACACAACAGTAGTAGGCTTGATTACCAACGACGAAACAGGGAGGAGGTGAGGGCTCTCAGAGTGTGGTGTGAGGAAAATAACCTCTCACTCAACGTCAACAAAACAAAGGACATGATCTAGGACTTCAGGAAACAGCAGAGGAAGCACACCCTTATCCACAACGAATGGACAGCAGTGGAGAAGGTGGAAAGTTTTATGTTCCTCAGCTTACACATCACGGACAAACTGAAATGGTCCACCCACACAGACAGTGTGGTGAAGAAGGTGCAAAAGTGCCTCTTCACCCTCAGGAGACTGAATAAATTTGTCTTGTCACCTAAAACCCTCACTAACTTTTACAGAGCATCCATTCTGCACAACGCATCACAGGGGACAAACTACCTGCCCTCCAGAACACCTACAGCACGCGATGTCACAGGAAGGCCAAAAATATCATCAAGGACAACAACCACCCGAGCCACTGCCTGTTCACCCTGCTACCATCCAGAAGGCAAGGTCAGTACAGGTGCATCAAAGCTGGGACCGAGAGACTGAAAAATCGCTTCTATCTCATGGCCATCAGACTGTTAAACAGCCATCACTAGCACAGAGAGGCTGCTGCCTACATACAGACTTGAAATTATCGGTCACTTTAATAAATGGAACACTAGTCACTTTAATAATGCCACTTTAATAATGTTTACATATCTTGCATTACTCATCTCATATGCACAATATACTGTATTCTATACTATCCTATTGCATCTTAGCCTATGCCGCTCTGTCATTGATCATCCACATATTTATATTTATATATTCTTATTCCATTCCATTACTCAGATTTGTGTGTATTGGGTATTTGTTGTGGAATTGTTAGATATTGCTGCACTTTCCGAACTAGAAGCAGAAGCATTTCGCTACAGTCACAATACCATCTGCTAACCATGTGTATGTGACCAATAAATTTGATGTTCATCTTACAACAGGACAACGACCCTAAGCACACAGCCAAGACAATGCAGAAGTTGCTTCGGGACAAGTCTCTGAATTTCCTTGAGTGGCCCAGCCAGAGCCCGGACTTGAACCCGTTCTAACATCTCTGGAGAGATCTGAAAATAGCGCTGTGCAGCGACCCTCCCCATCCAACCTGACGGAGCTTGAGAGGATCTACAGAGAAGAATGGGAGAAACTCCCAAATACAGGTGTGCCAAGCTTGTAGCATCATACCCAAGAAGACTCAAGGCTGTAATCGCTGCCAAAGGTGCTTCAACAATGTACTGAGTAAAAGGTCTGAATACTTTTTTATGTTTTATAAATTTGCAAAAAGTTCTAAAAACCTGTTTTTGCTTTGTCATTATGTGATATTGTGTATAGATTGAAGAGGGAAAATCCATTTTTTTAATCCATTTTAAAATAAGGCTGGTCTGAATACTTTCCGAATGCATTGTACCTTGTACCTTTTCTGGGTTTAGTATGTATACTACAAGTAGTTCTAATAGTATTCTAATCATAGTCCTGTGTAAATCACCAAACGCAAAAAATCATTACTTCTCTTTTGTCCTGTCATGATCGACACTTTCAAATGACTTACTGCAGTCATTATATTTGTATTCCTCTCACACTGTACTGATCATCTCCAACCATCTGCATAGGTTTATAGCCAGTGTCATCATGGAGCTCTTCAGAGACCCTGTCACAATGCTTTACAGCGCAGTTAAAGCCTGCTTCTGTCCTGTGAGGCTACCCGTATCATAACAAATGGCACATTGAGAGACTTTGATAGCATCTCCTCTCCTCTTTTCTCTTTTCCTCCTTTTCAGTTATTTCTCTCTTCTTCCCTCTCCACTTCTCTCTCCTCGCCTCTCTCCTCTCCCCTCCCCTCTCCCGTCCTATCCCGTCCCTCTCTACCCCTTTCCCTCTCCCCTCCCCTCCCTCTCCCCTCCCTCTCCCCTCCCCTCTCCTCCCCTCTCCTCTCAGTGTACGTGTCTGGATGAAGCATTTCAGAATACATTTCTTCTACATAGAGATGCCAAAGAACAAATCTGAACTGTACTTTTCAGAGCAGTGTACTACACTATACTGTCACCGAGGCAAGGTATATCTTCAAAACTCCCTATCTTTCCAAAAACAAGATGATGTTAGACTTAACTTAGCAAAATCGTTTTACCATGAAAAGAGACATCAATATCATGTTGTACTGCTCACTAAAATTATAAGATCTACAATGATATAGCTGTGAGCAGCAACTAACGGGGTTCACAGGATGACATACAGGACACAAGATCAGTTGGATAACAAAGCAAGCACTCTATAATTTAGGAACTACTGTATCTTCCTTTATGTGCAATCAGTGAAAGCATTACCATGTTGATTTAAATCTCAGTGGGTAGACTCCACATTAGCATTCCAAAATGCTTCAATACACTCTCACAGATGTAATACGCTAAGTGCACAAGCGGCAGGACTTCCGGTTTCTATTTTTTTCAAACTTTCCACTTTCCTCAACATACAGACCACAAAAAATGTCAATCATTTGTGATTATACAGATATCCTAATCACAATATTTAACATTGTTCATCTGCATATTTAAATCTAACATCCCTTACATCAGACAAAGTCTACTTGATCAATAGTTATTGCTCTTGTATCTTATGGTGCCACCGGTGCCAATGACGTCTAGCTTGGTAAAACATGGTTGTCAAACAGGCAACAATTTGGCTTGCTAGCTAAATTGTACAACTAGAATTTTGTATATGCCAACGCTGTTACAATTACCAAACATTTGGATAAACAAATCAATTATGAAACCACGTGTTTGAATTGCTTCATGTATGTGCAAAGTTGCTTGAGATGTCACTTGGAAATTGCATATACAATAGAAATTGCATCCAGATTGCTTCGTGTGACACAGGCTTGCGAGATTAAATCTTCCCATCATCAGTTTCAGACTGGCTTGATAGCGGTAAAACTGGTCCAGTCACTTAGTTCAAATTAAAACAAATGATGTACTAATATGAAAGTGAAATTGACAACTGTAAAGGATATAAATAAGTATATAAACCCACCATAGTGATGTCAGTGAAGATCGGGTCGCAGGCTGATTGGATCATTCAGCTATTTGATTTTGAATTTTAGGTATCCCCCAAATAATACACTACCGGTCAAATGTTTTAGAACACCTACTCATTCAAAGGTTTTTCTATATTTTTACTATTTTCTACAATGTAGAATAATAGTGAAGACATCAAAACAATGAAATAACACATGTAGAATCATGTAGTAACGAAAAAAGTCCAAATATATTTTATATTTGAGATTCTTCAAATAGCCACCCTTTGCCTTGACGACAGCTTTGCACACTCTTGGCATTCTCTCAACCAGCTTCATTTCAATTAACAGGTGTGCCGTCTTAAAAGTTAATTTGCGGAATTTCTTTCCTTCTTAATGCGTTTGAGCCAATCAGTTGTGTTTTGACAAGGTAGGGGTGGTATACAGAAGATAGCCCTATTTGGTCAAAGACCAAGTCCATATTATGGTAAGAAAATCTTAAATAACCAAAGAGAAACGACATTCCATCATTACTTTAAAATACATGAATGTCATTCAATGCGGAAAATTTCAAGAACTTTGAAAGTTTCTTCAAGTGCAGTCGCACTATCAAGCGCTATGTTGAAACTGGCTCTCATGAGAACCGCCACAGGAATGGAAGACCCAGAGTTACCTCTGCTGCAGAGGATAAGTTCATTAGAATTACCAGCCTCAGAAATTGCAGCCCAAATAAAAGCTTCACATAGTTCAAGTAACTCAACATCACTGTTCAGAGGAATCAGGCATTCATTGTCGAACTGCTGCAAAGAAACCACTACTAAAGAACACCAATAAGAAGAAGAGACTTGCTTGGGCAAAGAAACACGAGCAATGGACATTAGACCTGTGGAAATTTGTCTTTTGGTCTGGAGTCCAAATTGGATATTTTTGGTTCTGACCACAGTGTCTTTGTGAGATGTGGTGAGGGTGAACGGATGATCTCCGCATGTGTATTTCCCACCGTAAAGCATGGAGGAGCTGTTATGGTGTGGGGGTGCTTTGCTGGTGACACTGTCAGTGATTTATTTAGAATTCAAGGCACACTTAAACAGCATGGCTACCACAGCATTCTGCAGCGATACACCTTCCAATCTATTTTGGGCTTAGTCAGACTATCATTTGTTTTTCAACAGGACAATGACCCAACACACCTCCAGGATGTGTAAGGGCTATTTTACCAAGAAGGGGAGTGATGGAGTGCTGCATCGGATGACCTGGCCTCCACAATCCCCCGACCTCAACCAAATTGAGATGGATTGGGATGAGTTGGACCACAGAGTGAAGGAAAAGCAGCCAACAAGTGCTCAGCATATATGTGGGAACTCCTTCAAGACTGTTGGAAAAGCATTCCAGGTGAAGCTGGTTGAGAGAATTCCAAGCTTATGCAAAGCTCTCATTAAGACAAAGGGTAGCTATTTGAGGGTGGCAAAATATAAAATATATTTTTATTTGTTTAACACTGTTTTGGGTTACAACATGATTCCATATGTGCTATTTCATAGTTTTGATGTCTTCACTATTAACCTACAATATAGAAAATTGTAAAATAAAGAAAAACCCTTGAATGAGCAGGTGTTCTAAAACTTTTGACCGGTAGTATACACTACCGTTCAAAAGTTTGGGGTCACTTAGAAATGTCCTTGTTTTTGAAAGAAAAGTAATTTTTTTGTCCATTAAAATAACATGAAATTGATCAGAAATACAGTGTAGACATTGTTAATGTTGTAAATGACTATTGTAGCTGGAAACGGCTGACTTTTTATGGAATATCTACATAGTCATACAGAGGCCCGTTATCAGCAACTATCACTCCTGTGTTCCAATGGCACATTGTGTTAGCTAATCCAAGTTTGTCATTTTAAAAGGCTAATTGATCATTAGAAAACCCCTTTGCCATTATGTTACTACAGCTGAAAACTGTTGTCCTGGTTAAAGAAGCAATAAAACTGACCTTCTTTAGACTAGTTGAGTATCTAGAGCATCAGCATTTGTGGGTTCGATTACAGGCTCAAAAAGGCCAGAAACAAAGACCTTTCTTCTGAAACTCATCAGTCTATTCTTGTTCTGAGAAATGAAGGCTATTCCATGCGAGAAATTGCCAAGAAACTGAACATCTCGTACAACTCTGTATACTACTCCCTTCACAGAACTGCGCAAACTGGCCCTAACCAGAATAGAAAGAGGAGTGGGAGGCCCCGGTGCACAAGTGAGCAAGAGGAAAAGTACATTAGAGTGTCTAGTTTGAGTCCTCAACTGGCAGCTTCATTAAATAGTACCCACAAAACACCAGTTTTAATGTCAACAGTGAAGAGCCAACTCCGGGATGCTGTCCTTCTAGGCAGAGTTGCAAAGAAAAAGACATATCTCAGACTGGCCAATAAAAATAACAGAATAAGATGGGCAAAAGTACACAAATACTGGAAAGAGGAACTCTGCCTCGGAGGCCAGCATCCCGGAGTCGCCTCTTCACTGTTGACGTTGAGACTGGTGTTTTGTGGGTACTATTTAATGAAGCTGCCAGTTGAGGGCTTGTGAAGCGTCTGTTTCTCAAACTAGACACTCTAATGTACTTCTCCTCTTACTTAGTTGTGCACCGGGGCCTCCCACTCCTCTTTCTATTCTGATTAGAGCCAGTTTGCGCTGTTCTGTGAAGGGAGTAGTACACAGCGTTGTATGAGATGAATATGAAAATACCACATGTCATGTCTCAAAATCGATATCCATCTTGCCTATATATTGTTGTTTGTCCTCCGGATTTGAGAAGAAAGGTATGAGTTCAACGGTGAGTCTGTCAGTTAGCCTTAATTCTCTAACAGCATCCAGCCGCGATGATTTTTGACCACTTTCTTTCTCTGGCCTCCATTGATTTAGTCACCCTAAACTTTTGAACAGATTATGATAGAGGCATGAGGTGTGGACTATTGTATTTCTTAGAGGTGTTTCTACAAAGTTAACATATTATTTTACCCATTGGTCAAAAGATACGTTTTTGATTGGACGACACACACCCACGACACACTTTTATTCTGAGGTCTTGTCTGAAAAAAGTGAACAGTGAATGTCATTGAATATCATTGCTGAACATGTTATAATACCCACCTTACTCCTTCTGGTAAGTTCCGGCATCTGTTAATGACGGGGGATCAGTCTGGCACCCAACTGTGGACTTTGTCTAACAGAAAAACAGGGTGAACAATTGTCATTATACCTCAAATATAAACATAGCTTAGGAAATAATGTAGTCTTGTTTGGAAACTAATTCTATGATTTACAGATTTAGACTGACTGGCTCCAGATTGGATTCAGACCAGTGACACCGTTAACTACATAACCAACTGTGACATGTTTTGCTATGGCCCCAGGTTGGTTTGGGTTTGTTTCTGCTAAATAGTACATGGATGTAGTCAGACATGACTTAGCTAGTACCACCATAGCTGCATCCAATATTTATTTGGATGGGTTGCCCAATTTGTAAGTCGCTCTGGATAAGAGCGTCTGCTAAATGACTTAAATGTAATGTAAATGTTGCACCTCAGAGGCTAAAGTGACTTTTTTGTCTAAATTACACTGACTAACAGTGGCATGGAAATACAATGACATTGATAAAGTAGGCAAATAACTAGTTGGAAACAACTTTGCCATATTATGATGTCATCAAATGTACTTTAGAGAGATGGTAATCACAACCGTATCACAACCGACCGTGATGGGGAGTCCCATAGGGTGGTGCACAATTGGCCCAGCGTCGTCCGGGTTAGGGGAGGGATTGGCTGGAATCGGCCGTCGTTGTAAAATAATAATTTGTTCTTAACTGAATTGCCTAGTTAAATACAAATTAAACAATTCTGTATGGTAGGGTCCTTCAGAAGGGCATTCAAACCATAGTTGAATGTACACTCTACTGGACGTATGCCTTGTCAAACCGGAGCCCAAGGCATTGTCAATCCGTATCGTCTGAGATTCCTAAAGATTGGAAAGCGGCCGCGGTCATCCCCCTCTTCAAAAGGGGATATGCTCTAGACCCAAACTGTTACAGACTTTTATCCATCCTGCCCTGCCTTTCTAAAGTCTTCGAATGCCAAGTTAACAAACAGATCACCGACCATTTCGAATCCCACCGTACCTTCTCCGGTATGCAATCCGGTTTCCAAAATGGTCATGGGTGCACCTCAGCCACGCTCAAGGTCCTAAACGATATCATAACCGCCATCGATAAAAGACAGTACTGTGCAGTCGTCTTCACCGACCTGGTCAAGGCTTTCGACTCTGTCAATCATCATATTCTTATCGGCAGACTCAACAGCCTTGGTTTCTCTAATGACTGCCTCGCCTGGTTCACTAACTTCTTCTCAGATAGAGTTCAGTGTGTCAAATCGGAGGGCCTGTTGTCGGGACCTCTGGCAGTCTCTATGGGGGTGCCACAGGGTTCAATCCTCGGGCCGACTCTTTTCTCTGTATATATCAATGATGTCGCTCTTGCTGCGGGTGATTCTTTCATCCACCTCTACGCAGAAGACACCATTCTGTATACATCTGGCCCTTCTTTGGACACTGTGTTAACAAACCTCCAAACAAGCTTCAATGCCATGCAACACTGCTTCTGTGGCCTCCAACTGCTCTTAAATGCTAGTAAAATGAAATGCATGCTCTTCAACCGATCGCTGCCTGCACCCGTCCGCCCGACTAGCATCACCACTCTGGACGGTTCTGACTTAGAATATGTGGACAACTATAAATACCTAGGTGTCTGGCTAGACTGTAAACTCTCCTTCCAGACTCATATTAAGCATCTCCAATCCAAAATAAAATCTAAAATCTGCTTCCTATTTCACAACAAAGCCTCCTTCAATCATGCTGCCAAACATACCCTCGTAAAACTGACTATCCTACCAATCCTTGACTTCGGCGATGTCATTTACAAAATAGCCTCCAAAACTCTACTTAGAAAATTGGATGCAGTCTATCACAGTGCCATCCGTTTTGTCACCAAAGCCCCATATACTACCCACCACTGCGACCTGTATGCTCTTGTTGGCTGGCCCTCGCTACATATTCGTTGCCAAACCCACTGGCTCCAGGTCATCTATAAGTCTTTGCTAGGTAAAGCTCCGCCTTATCTCAGCTCACTAGTCACTATAGCACGCACTCCAGCAGGTATATTTCACTGCTCATCCCCAAAGCCAACACTTCCTTTGGCCACCTTTCCGTTCAGTTCTCTGCTGGCAATGACTGGAACGAATTGCAAAAATCACTAAAGTTGGAGACTCCCTCACTAACTTTAAGCATCAGCTGTCAGAACAGCTTACCGATCGCCGCAGCTGTACACAGCCCATCTGTAAATGGCCCATCCAACCAACTACCTACCTCATCCCCATATTTGTTTTTCTGCTCTTTTCCACACCAGTATTTCTACTTGCACATCCTCATCTGCACATCTATCACTCCAATGTTAATTGCTAAATTGTAATATCTTTGTCACTATGGCCTATTTATTGCCTTACCTCCTTGCTTCATTTGCACACACTGTATACAGATTTTTCTATTGTGTTATTGACTTTACATTTGTTTATCCCATGTGTAACTCTTGTGTTGTAGTTTGTGTTGCACTGCTTTACTTTATCTTGGCCAGGTCGCAGTTGTAAATGAGAACTTGTTCTCAACTGGCCTACCTGGTTAAATAAAGGTGAAATATATATATATTTTTTAATAATCCGTATAGAGCTTTTTAGTCTCAAACGGGCATTTGAAACTGCGTTGGGGGCGATGAAGGGAATGAAGGGAAGCGAAGTGGGCGGAGGGGTGATTTGCAAATGGACCTTGGCGAAAAGGGGCATGAATTGTAGACATAATTTTAATCCAATCCCACCCTTCATTTACTTGTTGTGACGCACTCAGGTTCCAAACTCCGTTTTAGATGATGTCACGACTTCCGACGAAGTCGGTTCCTCTCCTTGTTCGGGCGGCGTTCGGCGGTCGACGTCACCGGTCTTCTAGCCATCGCCGATCCACCTTTCATTTTCCATTTGTTTTGTCTTGTTTTCCCACACACCTGGTTTACATTCCCTCATTACTTGTCGTGTATATAACCCTCTGTTCCCCCCCATGTCTGTGTGTGAATTTGTTTATTGTCAAGTTGGTACGCTTCCGGCTGGTGTACGCCGGGTCTTGTTTTGTACCCGTGCTTTGTGGCAGCCAGTACTTTGTACTTGGTTGTGTGTACTTTGTGTTGCCTCACTTGTTCTTTGGGCATTTGTTTTTGGGATGCGGTTATGTCCTGTTTTAATAATTGCCTGAGTAAAGTGCTTTGTCCACTCATCTCTGCTCTCCTGCGCCTGACTTCCATGCACCAGCTACACCCACCCATTTTGACAGATGAGACTGACTTCATGACAAATTCTTTCCTATTTACACTTAGTAGTACATTTTGACACTAGAATAAATGTTTCTGGCTCATATTAATGACACATAGGCTGTTTTCAAAGGGATTAGTTGTTTTTTAGGGATAGTTGTTCTTTAACCAATCTCTTACATGCTGACCACACCACTCGCGTTGTGTGCACGAGCGTTGCAAAATAAATGTACACATACATGTTATTCAATCATTGCACCCACACTGCTCGTGTGCGCCAACGAGCGTCTGCGTTGCCAAGCGCTAAAATAGAAGTCAGTTCTATTTGTGACACTGAACGTGGTCCAAGTCCTGCCTCTCCCATCTCCTCATTGGTTTATAGAAGCAGGTACCCACGTGCTATCTCCTCATTGGTTATACCCACGTGGGTGACTGAAAGATGAACTGAGGTCGGTCGGTCGGTCGGGCGGTCGGTCGTGGTAATACTATGAAAGTTAGATGCCCATTGCCATATAAAGTCCAAAGAAGAAAAGGCCTGGAAGGAGGAGAGATGACTAGAAACGATTCGGTTAACTGTTTTATGTGTAGATTAATTGTCGGAGTAGAGGACCTTGTGCATTTCAGGTAAAATAACAACTCAACATTTATATCCCAGGACAAATTAGCTGGAAACTGCAAGCTAGCTAGCTAAATTGCCATAAATGTTTAATGTTTTTTGACCTGTCCCCAAATTAATACAACTGGTTCAGAGTTAGTTTTGATATTTCAACCTGCATGTTGTGATCATGTTTGGTGTGGGGGGGACAAAATCTATTTGCTCACGATGGCGCACGATGGAGCACGATGGCGCACGATTGCGCAAGCGTCTGTCCGGTCTTCGCATGGAGTTAGCTTTTCTCAAACTAAGTTAAGAGATGTACAATGGGCCTACATACCAAATGGTATGAGTTATTTGGACTTACGGTTCATGAGAAGAAGTCTTTCTAAAAATGTCCAAGATTAAGGAAAATATATCCTGACAAACCTTAAGGGTCATTGAGGCAAATCTGTTCAGCATGAGGAAAGACACCTACATACAAAGTTTCAAGTCTTTAGGTCAAGTCTCCACCTCTCCCTGTCTGTAATACCTACATTTCAAGCAGACCACCATAGTTCCTGTGCCCAAGAACACCAAGGTAACCTGTTTAAATGACTGGTGCCCATAGCACTCACATCTGTAGACATTAAATGCTTTGAAAGTCTGGTCATGGCTCACATCAACACCATCAGCCCAGACACCCTGGATCCACTCCAATTCGCATACCGCCCCAACAGACGAAATCTCTATTGCACTCCACACTCCCATCTGGATAAGAGGAACTCCAAATGTGAGAATGTTGATCATTGACTACAGCTCAGCGTCAAACACCATAGTGCCCTCCAAGCTCATCACTAAGCTCAGGACCCTGGGACTGAACATCTCCCTCTGGAACTGGATCCTGGACTTCCTGACGGGCCACAATACGGGGGCCACTCAGGGGTGTGTGCTTAGTCCCCTCCTAAACTCCCTGAGTCCCCTCCTAAACTCCCTGACTCCTAAACCATCATTAAGTTTGCTGACGACACAACGGTGGTAGGCCTAATCACCGATGACAATGACAGCTTATAGGGAGGAGGTCAGTGACCTGGCATCAGCAATACAAAGGAGCTACTAGCCTTAGAAGAAGGCACATAATCTAAGGCAACATTTACCAATGGATTGTATGATATATTGGTAGGATACCTTTTTGGATCCAACGGTATATAAACATGTCATGAAACTTCTGTAAATAATGACTTCCCAAGTGTTTTAATATACAAATCTACTTCCTTTTAAGGCGTTCCCAGGTGACAGTACTTAGCATATTGTTGGGAATAACCATCCGTTAACGTGATGGGGAGAACCTTGCATTGGGCCCTTTGGCTATGTAAAACAGACTCTTTAGTCTGCATCATTTCGCTGCAGGTTATCACTGCGGTATTCTTAAAGGAAATTGTGACAAGTTCATAGAAGGATGGGGTGGAGGGTGGCAGTGGGTTGTTGAAAGAAATAGGCGGGGGGGAAACATCACTAGGGACAACCCTATTGATTTCACAAATGCATTTTAAAAGGTCCCAAGCTTAACTTCAGTATGACAGCAGGATTTGTGTGTAACTTTGAACTCCTGCAGAACAGTAGAGCCGGGATGCTACCTCCTCTTATTAACGAGACGGGGGAGCTGTGGAGGCATGGTGCTAGATAGAGAGAGAGCACCAAGGTAAAGGGATACGGTATGCTGGCCTGTCTACATCAGCCTCCTTGAGTGTAGAACAGGGCCCTCCGTGGTCCGCAACCACTAATAGGATGGGAGGATGCTGGTAAAAAGCACTCAGCACCAATTTGCATGAATAAAAAAAAGAAAGTGCCAATGGCACAAGACAACAGAGGAGGGTAAAGAAAGGGACAGGGCAGAGAGAGTGGGAGTCAGCGAGAGCCAAAGCCTCCTTCATAATATCATGGAGAAGGAGAAAAAAATGTGGGAAAATGAAAAAAGTGTGCCTAAAGGTATGAGGCTAATTAGTTAAGTTTCCGTCTGTACGAGAAAGGGAAAGCAGGGCAGAAGAGAACGCTTATTTCAATTTTCCCCAAAGATTGTCTTCAAAGTTAAAACTGGGGAAATGAAATGCATCAGAAATAATAATAATGGGAGAAGCGTGACACTGCTGGCGGTTTCCTGTTCTCCCTCCTTTACCCCCCCCCTCTCTCCTTTCTCTCTCTCCCTTCCTTCCTTTCTTTCTCTGCCTTGCACTCTCTCTCTCTCTCTCTCTCTCTCTTTCTCTCTTTATCCTGCTCTCGCTCTCTCCTGTGTTGTTCTCTCTCTCTTTCTTTTTCTCTCTTTCTCGCTCTCTCTTTCTCTCTTCCTTTCTCTCCTTCTCTCTCTCTTTCTCTCTCTGCCTATATCCCTCTCTCCCGCTCTCTCCTCTATTTTTCTCTCATTCTATCCTTTCGCTCTCATTTTTCTCTCTCATTTTTCTCTCACGTACTTTGGTGCGAAAAGTGCAAATCAATCCCAGAACAACAACAAAGGACCTTGTGAAGATGCTGGAGGAAACAGGTACAAAAGTATATATATCCACAGTAAAACGAGTCCTATATTGACATAACCTGAAAGGCCGCTCAGCACTGCTCCAAAACCGCCATAATAAAGCCAGACTACGGTTTGCAACTGCACATGGGGACAAAGATCGTACTTTTCGGAGAAATGTCCTCTGGTCTGATGAAACAAAATAGAACTGTTTAGCCATAATGACCATCGTTATGTTTGGAGGAAAAAGGGGGAGGCTTGCAAGCCGAAGAACACCATCCCAACCGTGAAGCACGGGGTGGCAGCATCATGTTGTGGGGGTGCTTTGCTGCAGGAGGGACTGGTGCACTCACAAAATAGATGGCATCATGAGGCAGGAAAATTATGTGGATATATTGAAGCAACATCTCAAGACATCAGTCAGGAAGTTAAAGCTTGGTCGCAAATGGGTCTTCCAAATGGACAATGACCCCAAGCATACTTCCAAAGTTGTGGCAAAATGGCTTAAGGACAACAAAGTCAAGGTATTGGAGTGTCCATCACAAAGCCCTGACCTCAATCTCATAGAAAATTTGTGGGCAGAACTAAAACAGCGTGTGTGAGCAAGGCAAGGAGGCCTACAAACCTGACTCAGTTACACCAGCTCTGTCAGGAGGAATGGACCAAAATTCACCCACCTTATTGTGGGAAGCTTGTGGAAGGCTACCCAAAACGTTTGACCCAAGTTAAACAATTTAAAGGCAATGCTACCAAATTCTAATTGAGTGTATGTAAACTTCTGACCCACTGGGAATGTGATGAAAGAAATAAAAGCTTAAATAAATCATTCTCTCTACTATTATTCTGACATTTCACATTCTTAAAATAAAGTGGTGATCCTAAATGACTTGAGACAGGGAATTTTTACTAGGATTAAAGGTCAGGAATTGTGAAAAACTGAGTTTAAATATTTTTGTCTGAGTTGTATGTAAACTTCCGACTTCAACTGTACATAACCCTGCTGGCTAGACCAATAGCAATCGCCAAAGCACTTGTAATGACAGGTATATGTCAAGAACAACAATACAGTTCTGTTCAGCTTTTTTGTCCAATTTGGATCTTGATTTTAACATAGTCAGCTAGCTGGTTGATTGACTTTTTAGCCAACAGAACTCAAAGGGTGAGAGTCAACAGTTCCCTGTCCAAATCAATATCCTCCTCCACTGGTTCATCCTCTGTTTTTTCTACTGTACACTAATGATTGTCAGAGTAACCATGACTCTAGACATATCATTAAGTTTGTAGATGACTCTGTTATTGTGTGTATTTTACAGGATGAGGAGGTGAGCCATGGCCCAGTGGTGGAGGAGTCTGTTGGGTGGTGTGACCGCTCCTATTTAAAACTTAATTTCAAGAAAACCAAGGATATGGCTATTGATTTCCGGAGGAGCCCTCTGCCACCAATGCAGACGCTGATTGATGCTGAGCCAGTGGAGATCGCTGATCAATACAAATACCATGGCACTTTCCTTGACAGCAAACTGAGTTTTGAGGTCAATGTGGATGCTATCTGTGCAAAGGGAAACCAGCCTGAGGAAAGTCCTGAGTTTCAGGGTTTAAAGGACGCTGATGACCATCGTTTACGGAGCGTTCACTGAATCCATTTTAACATTCAATATGATCTGCTATTTTGATAATCTTAACTTAAAGGGTAAGAATAGGCTGGGTAACATTTAGCCAAATAATTGACTAAAGGAGCCTAACGTAATTCCTTATAGTCTAAGGGTAAGGGCCTTACAGGTTCTGTTTACAGGCGAATTGGCTCTGCAGAAAAAAACTGCCAAATATTCCACCTAAACATGGATTGATTCTCAATCGTAGAACGGTTCTAGAAACACAAATAATTTTAAATGCAAAATACACACTTACTGTACACTGTTTTAACGGTTTTAACACAGTTGCAGCCAACAGTATTTTTCAGTGACAACACGTCTTCCGTTAACACACAGGTGTTCAGAGATGCAGGTAGCTAATTCGCACAGGTACGCCTCTGTCTTCCATCTGTTTTCTGTAAACAAGCACTGTATCCTGGAAATATGGCCGTGTGGGAACCCTAACCCTATAAAAGTGTGTAGTAATTTAACCTTTCGTTTTTAGAAAATTATTTATTGTTGATATGGAAGATATGTTACTTATGTTTCCAAAACCGTACGGCAAGCGATGCGTTTTAGCGTTCAGAACAAGTGTCGGGGCTGTTAACAAAACTCCCCTGGCCAGAAGATACTATCGGCAATAGGCGCTAGTTAGCATCTATGAATGGGTTAGGTAACATTGTGAAACAAAGTAGCAGGATCATTGGTATAAACTTAACGGACATTGTATCAGACCTGTATCAGGTGCAATCCATTCTGAGGGACTCCCAGCATCCCTTGTTTGATGAATTGACGATGCTTCCTTCAGAGCGCAGATACAAGCTCCCTAAGTTTAAAATGAACAGGTTTACACTCCTTCATCACATCTGTTTTCAGCTTCCTCAACAAGCTGTAGTATTATTGTGTACTGTGTACATATTGCTGTACATACTGGTTTTGGTGTATATTAATGTCAAGTGTTCATTGTGGTTTTTTACATTTCCTACTAAATGAATTGCTCCTTGGGATAATACAGAAGGTATATCTATACCCTTTTCATCTATGTCTTTAAAAGTATTTTAAAATCATGCTTCATCTACATCGCATCCTTTGTCTGTTTCCCAATATATATTATCACTCTATTGTGAGAGCATTAGTATCACTTTCATTAAGAGGACACTAATTAGACTGTAGCCACATCAGTAATTACCATATCATTACCATGATCGCTCAGCGTTTTGTGTGTTCATTCCCTCCCTGTTGGAGGGAGGGAGGGGATGCCTGTAAGCTCTGTTAGTCTCATGATGACAAGAGGAGCATTCCCTTCCTGCAAGGCAATCCAGAGCTGTGTCTCAAATGGCTCCCTATTCACCTATATAGGGTTCTGGTCAAAAGTAGTGCACTACATAGGAAATAGGGTGCCATTTTGGATATGTCCTCAACCATCCAAGGCCAATTCACCATGACAATAGAGGCTGAGAATTACCATGGAGGAACCCTGCTCCTGGCTCTTTAGGCTGCTTCTTCTTCCACCCAGCCAGGCAGCAGCTTATTTACAGTATTCATGGGGGGCTGGGGGAAGGTTGACCCTGGCTGCTGACAACCTTGAGCAGGTCGGTCTCCAGCTCCAGGCCTGTCCTGTTTGACGCCTCCGTCCATTTGTGGTTCTTAGAGGGCTAAAGGGTCAGCTCCATTTTTACACCGTCAAGGCCCCCCTCGCCTCGATCCTCACTCTGCCAGATACACTTACTGTCTCTCCCTCTCTCCTTCCCACCCTCTCTCCTTGTCTCCTGTTACTGCTCTAGTCTCCTGCTCCCCTCTCCTCTCTCTCACCCTGATACATAGCAACACTGATAGACATGTTTCCCTCTCAGCCAGTGAGGAGGATTGCGCATTGTGTTATCCTTCAGTATCTCTACCCTTCTATCCTTCCTCACATTTTTTTTCCCACGAAGCTGTCCGCTCACATTGCATTACGGCAGCCAGAGTGTGATACGATAGGACGACTCCTCCAAACCATTGCAAAGAAATCTGCTTTTATTGAGGCCCTTATTATCATCCCAAATCAGTCGCTTTTTAGCATTTAAGTGTTGAAAGTTCACGCCGAAATTTCCAGCACTATGCCTCGAGGTATGAATGGAACGAGCACATCAGGCAGCTGTTGCAATAAGATATAGTCTCTTTTTTCCCTAATAAACACACTGTGTGACTGCTAGTAAAATTACAAGGGATTTCACAGGGCCAGAGTTGGTGTGATGAAATGCTATCTGAAAGAGTCTGGCACTAGCAATAAATGTTCACTGCGTTCAGCCCTATGGTGCATTGTGCAACAAATATTAAGCTAATCATCAGTCACTTTTGTCTTCTGGGCAGAACATTGGAGCTGTAACTGTTAAAATCCTGCTTACTATTTGAGGCGAAACCACCCCCTACGTACCCACTGCCCACCCCCAGCATGCACACACACAGGAGCCCCCCCCCCCCCCACAACCCTACCACCCCGGGCTGTTCATCTCTTATGAAAGGGAGGATAAGGCAGACAGTCAGGATCACACACTATGATGCCTGCCCTACATAGTGTATTTTCTTCCACCAAATACTTCACAAGATGTCACTGACATTATTTAAAGTGATTACACTTAGCAGAAGTGAATGTCATGGAACAGCAATTACTCTCATGGCAATTTCAGCCCTTTTGACAATCTACCCTATAGCCCTGCAGTAAAACAAACACACACACACACACACATACACACACACACACACTAACGTATCATATCATCCATACCATGAAAACCATACACTGGAAAACAAAGAAAATGGTTCTACCCAAGGTGAAATAGTTGATGTCAGTAAGTTTTTTTATTCAATAAATGCCATGAGGGCATACTGTATGACACTGACATTTAAGTACAGTATGTGGACACTTCCAGCATAAGGATTGCTTTACAGAACTACCGAACAATTAGTGTTCAACTA
Organism: Salvelinus fontinalis; assembly: GCF_029448725.1. Classification (NCBI taxonomy): domain Eukaryota; kingdom Metazoa; phylum Chordata; class Actinopteri; order Salmoniformes; family Salmonidae; genus Salvelinus; species Salvelinus fontinalis. The sequence goes on along the minus strand of NC_074688.1, from coordinate 17,806,693 downwards.
TCACTAATGCCTAAACTTTGATAGGATTTCTTTGTATTTCATATTAAATAGTATTTCTTTGTGACTATAATATTTTAAGATCGTTACAGATCTTTGTGAGATAAAGGCTTTCATTTTTGGAATAACATGTTCAAAGAAAATGTACAAATGGAATTTCTGTGCCATAAAATTCTATGAATAAAAATGTAGTAATTAAATTCAAGAACTGTCAAAACGCTGTTAATAAAAGAAACCTGTGCAGTGTATGCTATGAACGTACTCATTTCCTACGTAGAAAATCAATCTGAGAGTATTTATGCATGCAGGCACACATACTCACACACGCACGCACACACACTTTCACACGCATGCACATACTGTATATCATTGATATTTTTCACACAAGGACATGCTGAGCCTGAAGCCAGTGCTTAATTGCACGAGCTATCATTACACGGAAAATCAACAATTTTAAAAATACACCGAACACCTTTCATCTTCAGCCTCGTCTAATGGCACCAGTAAGAGCCGTCTGGAAGAGAACTTAATGTAGTCAAACTATCTAAACAGCGCCAGCGGGTGCCTCGCAATCAGCACCATTGACGCAGATACTTTTGGACACGTGGCCGAGTGCTGCAATGCTGTCTCACACCACCACCCGTCATCCATCCATCCCCATCTCTCCTCTTTTTTCCTCTCCTCTCTTTTCCTTTCTCTCTCTTATCTTCTATCCACCCCTCTCTACTCTACTCCTCTCTCCTCTCCTTTCCTCCTCTCTCTTCTCCTCTAACGGTAGGGAATCAGATGTGGCCCATGTTGCCATCATGTCTGCCTGTTTTGCCCGTGGTGAGCAAAAGAAAAATGGAACACCAACATCATACAGACATCAATAAGAGAAAACATATTAATATTATCCACTGCTTGTGTCTGTGTGTGTGTATTTTTTCATCTCATTTGAGATTTGCTTGTTGTTCTAGCATCCTGTCTATTAACTGTACCAACCCTGTCTCTTTGTAGCACTGAGAGGATGCACTTGTCTCTTCCTCCTCCTCCTCCTCCTCCTCCTCCTCCTCCTCCTCCTCCTCCTCCTCCTCCTCCTCCTCCTCCTCCTCCTCCTCCTCCTCCTCCTCCTCCTCCTCCTCCTCCTCATCTGACGCAGCAGCGGAGACTCAGGCTGGCCACAGCCACATGGCCCTCAGGGAGGTAGCATAATGAGGATGTCTGCATCCCATATGGCACCCTATTTCCTATATAGTTCATATGGGCCTTGGGCAAAAGCAGTGCAGTATAAAGGGAATAGGGTGCTATTTGGGACTCTTCCTCTGCCTCCATTCTGTCTCATTTCAATTGTAAACGCTGCTGCTGCTTCTGCTGAAACACCCTGCACTTTGGACTGGTGATGGCAGCATTATGGGCCACGCTGTCCTTCTGACAGTCCATCATGTCCACACAACGACATAGTCAGACACCAGGCTAGGCCCCATTTCACTGCTCACTACTGCTGTCTCCGACGGTCTACATTACATCAATGTAGGCTACAGACGTTAGGCTTTTTATGCAGCTACGTAGGGGCTCCCTCTAGATTCTGCCATCGTTATACTTAAGTTATTTTATTTGATATTGTGCTTTTATTCCCCCATTAGTACTACTTTACAGCTCATCCAGCTACATCACTGTACATCTCAGTGGGTGGTATTAAATTAGCTATGTCTTAATAAAATCATTACAAATGCATCAATGCTAAAGTCAGACTTCATTATATGAAACAGTACAAGCTTCATACATACTGTATTCTAAACATTACAAATCCATGTTTTTACATTCCACTGTTCCTGAGCTACATTACATACAGCTACAAGACAAGACTGTACTCCAACCCCACCATGTAAAACATTTCCAGCCCAATACACACACATTGTTCACCTAAGAAATAATACCATAATACACTCCACTTTAATTAGCAAGCACAAGGTCAGGGAGAGACTGACAAGAGGGGTTAGAGGTCAAGTAACATTTGGGGGCGGCTAGCAGTCGGCAAGCGTCCAATTTACACATGCAGCCAGCCGGGCCCTCATCTATTAGCCTTAATATTGACAAATGCATAACAGCAGTGTCAAGCGGTGATCTGCCTGGGTTTTTTCTGTTTCCTGATGCGGCGGGTCTCCCCTGAGTACGCTACAGAAACATATTATCTTCAAACAATCCCAATGACAGCCAAGTAGCCTGCTTGTCGCTAGTAAAACCCTGTCTAATGATGAGTGCCGAGGGAGCAACCCTGACTCCTTGTAGCAGGCTGAACACTCCCTAGTGTACCGAGAGGAGAGGAGAGGAGAGGAGAGGAGAGGAGAGGAGAGGAGAGAGGAGAGGAGGAGAGAGGAGAGGAGAGGAGAGGAGAGGAGAGGAGAGGAGACAGCAGCATCCCAACAATCCACTCCTTCTTATTCCCTCTATCATTAATATTTATTCTAACACTTTCTCGTTCTATTTTCATTTTCTGTTCCGCTTTATTTTCATTATGTTGCAACACAAAGTCAACATTCATTACGATAACCATTAACTTGTTGTTTTCTATCTGTTCCCACTACCTCTGTGGAGACTTGGATAATCAAATTGGGACAATTGGACATGATAGGTACAGTGGCGTGCAGCAGAAGAAGAGAGAGGCCTTCCTACTGGTACAACATCATCCGGGTATCAACACTACTGGAACAGCAATGTGTGTGTGTGTGTGTGTGTGTGTGTGTGTGTGTGTGTGTGTGTGTGTGTGTGTGCGTGCCTGCGTGCGTGCGTGCGTGCGTGTGTGTGTGTGTATTGTAGGCTCCTCTCGTAACTCAGACTGTTTTATAATTAGAAGTGAAATGATAGCAAGCTGAATATACGGTGCGTAGGGGTATAATGTATTCTTCATGAAACGATGGGGGTATGAAACACTCACAGACACAGATTCATAGCCATACCCTGTTAATGTGATGCTGTGTTAAACATTGCACCGCATCTACAGTCCCCGCAAAATCATACTGCCAATTAATGGTGAGGGGAAATGTTGGAGCCTGCTCAGTTTGCTTTTATCCTTTTTATTACCATTGTATCACATTCCAGTTTTACTGATGCACTGAAGCTTTCCTGTTAGAAGTTATTTTGAATCTCAAATGTTTGATTAATGTGGATCCCAACTGCTATTCCCAAATTGCATTCATACTGAATTTTAACAAACATTACAATAGCTGATACAGTACTGTAGATATAAGAGGAATTGTGCTTACCCTTAAAGAAGCGGGTGCCTTACAATGACTGTCACACATACTCCCGCCTCTCCTCTCTGGCGCTCAAGGGTGCCAGACTGCCCATCATTGCGCATACCTGTCACCATCATTACGTGCATCAGCGCTCATTGGACTCACCTGGACTCCATTACCTTGTTGATTGCCCCTGCTATATCTGTCTGTTCCTCGGTTAGATCCCTGTTTCAGCATTATTGTCGTTTTGTTTTCCCCTGTCCAGAAGCTGTCCGTATTCTGTTCTTGTCCGTGTTTCATTAAAAGTTCACTCCCTGTACTTGCTTCTCGTCTCCAGCATCTGTCCTCACAGAATGCTGACACCAATATCTGAAGCATAAGGTTTTTTGTTTTGTTGGTGACGTCGGGTCAGGGTGCCGCTGTCGTTGGAACCGGGGGTGCCTCAGCTGGCTCGTTGGGCTTTCAACCTCAGCCGGCTCATCAGGCACCCATCCCACGTCATGCCTCAACCGGTTCGTCGGGCTCCCACACCTCAGCCAGCTCATCAGGCTCACATCCCCCGTCATGCCTCAACCGGGCTCGTCGGGCTCCCACACCTCAGCCGGCTCATCAGGCTCACATCCCACGTCATGCCTCAACCGGTTCGTCAGGCTCCCACGCCTTAGCCGGCTCGTCAGGCTGTCACACCTCAGCAAGATCGTCAGGCTCCCTCGCCTCAGCCGGCTCGTTGGGCTTCCATGTGTCAGCCGGCTCGTCAGGCTTCTACGCCTCAGCCGGCCCGTCAGGCTCATCCAGGTGGGACGCCGGGTGGCTCCCCTAAAGGGGGGTGGGGTACTGTCACGCCTGCTCCTGCTCCTTCTCTCTGGTGCTCGAGGGCGCCAGGCTGCCCATCATTACGCATACCTGTCACCATCATTACGCACATCAGCGCTCATTGGACTCACCTGGACCCCATTACTATGTTGATTGCCTCTCCTATATCTGTCTGTTCCTCGGTTAGATCCCTGTGTCAGCATTATTGTCATTTTATTTTCCCCTGTCCAGACACTGTCCGTATTCTGTTCCTGTCCATGTTTCATTAAATGTTTCACTCCCTGTACTTGCTTCTCGTCTCCAGCGTCTGTCCTCAGAATGACATACAAACAAATAATTCAGTTAACAAGAAAGAGAACTTGATCTCAACGAAAGCAAAGGGGTGTCTCCTCTCTTCCTCCTCCAGATCTGAGTGTGTGTGTCCCAAATGGCACCCTATTTCCTATAGGACTCTGGTCAAAGTAGTGCACTATATAGGGAACAGGGTGCCATTGGGGATTCAAGCAGTGCTTCTATTAAAAACATGTATTTTTCATGTTCTTTTCCACAGATGACAGGGCCACTGGGCCAGCCAATGAGAGAGCAGGAGACCTTGGTGGTGTCTTAATGCCAAGAGAACAGAAGAGAAGAGAAGAGAGGAGTGCTAACCCTGATTAGCTCCGTTTATCTCTAATTAATTACCTTTACCTAATTAGACGCCCTGTTTCAGTGAGACGCAGAGTCAAGTAGACCACATTATTAGTGCGCTCATCGCTGTGCCTTTACAAAAGGCCTGAAATTAATGTAACGTGAGAAAAGAATTCTGAGGATTTAATTGCACAGGTGTTGCCTTATGGCAACGTTTCATCATCCAGAGAACACAGCACGGCGAGGTGGCTGAGGAGAAGCTCCCTGAGATTATTAGCAGGGTTTGGTACGAGGGGACTATATTGCTGTGAGACGTCTCACCATGGCAACGGCTCATTAGTTAGGCTTGTTATTGTATTATTTATTACTTTTGGCCTTCCCCCATTAGCCTGATTGATTCATGGGCCTTCTTTATACCTCCTGTTCTCAGTGCAGTGGCTCTCTATTGCTTATATTCAAACTTGGTACAGTAAGTGGGCTTGGTTTAATACGGCCTGTTTTATATAATATACTACAAAGAAAGGAATTAAATCATAAATAATAAGCAAATTAATCAATATTTAAACTAATCGAATCATGACTGACTTAGTCACATTTTCCCCTCCAAACATTAAACACATAATTTCATCCACACTGTTTTCACTGTGTAAAATGTAAATCTAAAAAGTGGTTTAACTAACACCTTCCTTTTTAGTACCAATCACAATGCAATACTGAAACACTGATAAAAATGTAAATACACAGAAAAACATGTTGGTATTGGAATAACTACAAAGACTTTTCCCTGGACACCAGTCAACATCAATGCAGCCAGTTGTCTTAGCTGTGTTTGATTCCTTTAGAACATGCTCTTATATTTACATTCACATTTACATTTAAGTCATTTAGCAGACGCTCTTATCCAGAGCAACTTACAAATTGGTGCATTCACCTTATGATATCTTATGATATATGATATATTGACTAAAATTAAAGCAATTCAAGCAATTCTACTCTGAAACAAGGCCAATAATGAAAGGAACTGAACAACTGAAGGTAATATTTTATACCATGCCACTGGCCTAGTTGTCACGCCCTGACCTTAGTTATCTATGTTTTCTGTATTATTTTGGTCAGGTCAGGGTGTAACGAGGGTGGGTATGCATGTTTTTGTATTTTCTAGGGTTTTTGTATGTCATGGGATGTTTGTAAGTCTAGGCATATTGTAGGTATATGGTGGCCTGAATTGGTTCCCAATCAGAGGCAGCTGTTTATCGTTGTCTCTGATTGGGGATCCTATTTAGGTTGCCATTTTCCTTTTTGGTTTCGTGAGTTCTTGTCTATGTGTAGTTGCCTGTGCACTCGTTCTATATAGCGTCACGTTCGTTTTTGTTACTTTGTTAGTTTGTTTAGTATTTTTCTTCATTAAAAGAAGAATGTATTCATATCACGCTGCGCCTTGGTCTCCTCAATACAACGAACGTGACCGAAGAACCCACCATAAAAGGACCAAGCAGCGTGTGAATGAGGAGCGGACATCATGGAGCCGGGAGAGAGATGAGTGGAGGACATCCTGGACCTGGTAGGAGGTAATGGCAGGGGACAAGACTCTGCCATGGAAGCAGGTAGAAACAGCGCAGGTAAAAACAGCGCAGGAGGAACGGCGAAGATATGAGGGGACACGGCTAGCACGGAGGCCCAAGAGGCAGCCCCATTAATTTTTTTTTTTTGGGGGGGGGGCACACGAGGAGATTGGCTGAGTCAGGTTGGAGACCTGAGCCAACTCCTCATGCTTACTGTGGGGAGCGTGTGACTGGTCAGGCACCGTGTTATGCAGAGATGCGCACGGTGTCTCCAGTTCGCATTCTTAGCCCGGTGCGCTCTATTCCAGCTCCTCGCAGTTGCCGGGCTAGAATGGGCCTCCAGCCAGGACGGATGGTGCCGGCTCAGCTCTCCTGGTCTCCAGTATACCTCCTTGGACCAGGATATCCTGCGCCGGCTCTGCGTACTGTGTCTAAGGTGCGTCTGCATAGCCCAGTGCGTCCTGTGTTAGCGCCCCGCACTTGACGGGCTCAAGTGAGCATCCATCCAGGACGCATTGTCAGCTCTACACTGCAGATCTCCAATGCGCCTCCACAGTCCAGTACGTCCTGTGCCTCCTCACCGCACTAGCCCTGAGGTGCGTGTCCCCAGCCCAGTACCACCAGTTCCCGGCACCACGCACCAGGCCTCCAGTGCACCTCCAGAGTCCAGTACGTCCTGTTCCTCCTCCCCGCACTCGCCCTGAGGTGCGTGTCCTCAGCCCGGTACCACCAGTTCCAGCACCACGCATCAGGCTTCCAGTACGCTTCTACAGTCCAGAGCTTCTGGCGACAGTACCCAGTCCAGAGCTTCTGGCGACAGTACCCAGTCCAGAGCTTCTGGCGACAGTACCCAGTCCAGAGCTTCCGGCGACAGTACCCAGTCCAGATCTTCCGGCGACAGTACCCAGTCCAGAGCTTCCGGCGACAGTACCCAGTCCAGAGCTTCCGGCGACAGTACCCAGTCCAGAGCTTCCAGCGACAGTACCCAGTCCAGAGCCTCCGGCAACAGTACCCAGTCCAGAGCCTCCGGCGACAGTACCCAGTCCAGAGCCTCCGGCGACAGTACCCAGTCCAGAGCCTCCGGCGACAGTACCCAGTCCAGAGCCTCCGGCGACGATCCCCAGTCCGGGGCCTCCGGCGACGGTCCCCAGCCCGGGGTCTCCGGCGATGAGCCACGGCTCAGCTCTACAAAGGTGGAGGGACCAGTGTAAAGATGGGGGGCGGCGTCTAGAACAAGAGCCGCCACCGAGGGTAGATGCCCACCCGGACCCTCCCCTATAAGTTCAGGTTTGCGGTCGGGAGTCCGCACCTTTGGGGGGGGGGGGGGGGGGGGTACTGTCACACCCTGACCTTAGTTATCTATGTTTTCTGTATTATTTTGGTCAGGTCAAGGGTGGGTATGCGTGTTTTTGTATTTTCTAGGGTTTTTGTATGTCTAGGGTTGTTTGTAAGTCTAGGCATATTGTAGGTCTATGGTGGCCTGAATTGGTTCCCAATCAGAGGCATCTGTTTATCGTTGTCTCTGATTGGGGATCCTATTCAGGTTGCCATTTTTTTTGTACATGTGTATGTATGTAGGATACATTTACATATGCATAATAAATATTACAGTCATAATGAGAAGCACTACAACCTTTTCAAGGGCCAGGGCTCTATAGTTATCGTTGCCCTTCTGAGAGCAAACAATCTAAACAGAACATAAAGTTTCACAGTAAATGACTGAAGATACACAACCTAACACAGTGATATATTGACAAAGCACAGCTTATAGGGAGAGGATAAACTATGGTTGTTTTTTACTAATATTGATTGTAAATGTCAGTGTGTGTTGACAGCTCTGCACTGAACTGACTTAAAGTCTGTCTGTTGTGAAAAATATCTCCCCAACAAGCAGAGATCTGGGAATGGCTCTGGTTGTAGAGTAGGACGGGAGAGGGGGTGAGAGGAGAGGGGGATGAGAGGAGAGGAGAGGGTGCTGCTAAAGATAAAAAATAAGATGTGAGAGTGTTTGTCATGTATGTATTGACCTGCATCAACCACAAAAAAAGATGCCCTTGACCAGCCACAGTCTGTCTGCTGAAGGTAACACAGTTATCTGCCTAAGTTACGAAACAGATTTTATATTTCATTGCCAGGGTTCCTCTACACCATAAACCTCTCGACTCCACCAGCTGTTTATATTGTTTCTCTCTTCCTCCTCATCCCTTGTTTCTTTGTGTTCCAGTTCAGTGGAAAGACATGGTCTGTGTCCCAAATGGCAACCTACGGGCCTTGGTCAAAAGTAGTGCACTATACAGCGAATAGGGTGCCATTTGGGATGTAGACATAGATGACAGTTTGAGGAGGGAAGCTTGATGTCCTGACGCTTATAGCACCGTAGAAGAAGTTAATGATGCAGTGAAGTGTGTGTGTGTGTGTGTGTGCGTGTGTGTGGGTGCATGTGGTGAACACTCTACTGAGGTCTACTGGACGAAGACGTACCTATGGTCCCTCCCACCTATTCCACCTCCTCCACCACTTCGGCTACTGCTCCTTGCAGTCCTGTCTTATGGCACCTCTGTCAATATTTATGGGCAAGACAGCTGTAACCAAGCATGATCAAGTCTACTGACCTGGAAATGGTAATGTGGCCCAACCTCACTGATCTACTCAGTATCCCCGGCCCGGTCTATTGGAACTGCTGGCCAAGGAAGGAAAGGACCCGCCTCCCTTCGACCATCACAACATCTTTCAGAAGAATACATGGCTTACTCCTTACATTTGATCAGATTTCCATTGTTTTTGTATTCACAACAGATCTTTCCCTCAATAAAAAGGAAAATAGACGAACACGGAGAGTATAGACTGTCTTTATGGTACCGTATATTTTTACTACAACCTTTTCAAAAGCCAGGGCTCTATAGTTAGCATTGTCCTACTCACAGCAAAACATCTAAACAGAACGTAAAGGTTCACAGTAAATGACTGAAGATACACAACTAAACAGAACGTAAAGGTTCACAGTAAATGACTGAAGATACACAACTAAACAGAACGTAAAGGTTCACAGTAAATGACTGAAGATACACATCTAAACAGAACGTAAAGGTTCACAGTAAATGACTGAAGATACACAACTAAACAGAACGTAAAGGTTCACAGTAAATGACTGAAGATACACAACTAAACAGAAGAATACATGGCTTACTCCTTACATTTGATCAGATTTCCACAGTTTTTTTCGTCTTTATGGTTTCTTATCATACACTGCTCAAAAAAATAAAGGGAACACTTAAACAACACAATGTAACTCCAAGTCAATCACACTTCTGTGAAATCAAACTGTCCACTTAGGAAGCAACACTGATTGACAATAAATTTCACATGCTGTTGTGCAAATGGAATAGACAACAGGTGGAAATTATAGGCAATTAGCAAGACACCCCCCAAAACAGGAGTGATTCTGTTTTGGGGACCACAGACCACTTCTCAGTTCCTATGCTTCCTGGCTGATGTTTTGGTCACTTTTGAATGCTGGCGGTGCTCTCACTCTAGTGGTAGCATGAGACGGAGTCTACCACCCACACAAGTGGCTCAGGTAGTGCAGTTCATCCAGGATGGCACATCAATGCGAACTGTGGCAAAAAGGTTTGCTGTGTCTGTCAGCGTAGTGTCCAGAGCATGCAGGCGCTACCAGGAGACAGGCCAGTACATCAGGAGACGTGGAGGAGGACGTAGGAGGGCAACAACCCAGCAGCGGGACCGCTACCTCCGCCTTTGTGCAAGGAGGTGCACTGCCAGCGCCCTGCAAAATGACCTCCAGCAGGCCACAAATGTGCATGTGTCTGCTCAAACGGTCAGAAACAGACTCCATGAGGGTGGTATGAGGGCCCGACGTCCACAGGTGGGGGTTGTGCTTACAGCCCAACACCGTGCAGGACGTTTGGCATTTGCCAGAGAACACCAAGATTGGCAAATTCGCCACTGGCGCCCTGTGCTCTTCACAGATGAAAGCAGGTTCACACTGAGCACATGAGCACATGTGACAGACGTGACAGAGTCTGGAGACGCCGTGGAGAACGTTCTGCTGCCTGCAACATCCTCCAGCATGACCGGTTTGGCGATGGGTCAGTCATGGTGTGGGGTGGCATTTCTTTGTGGGGCCGCACAGCCCTCCATGTGCTCGCCAGAGGTAGCCTGACTGCCATTAGGTACCGAGATGAGATCCTCAGACCCCTTGTGAGACCATATGCTGACACATGCACATTTGTGGCCTGCTGGAGGTCATTTTGCAGGGCGCTGGCAGTGCACCTCCTTGCACAAAGGCGGAGGTAGCGGTCCCGCTGCTGGGTTGTTGCCCTCCTACGTCCTCCTCCACGTCTCCTGATGTACTGGCCTGTCTCCTGGTAGCGCCTGCATGCTCTGGACACTACGCTGACAGACACAGCAAACCTTTTTGCCACAGTTCGCATTGATGTGCCATCCTGGATGAACTGCACTACCTGAGCCACTTGTGTGGGTTGTAGACTCCGTCTCATGCTACCACTAGAGTGAGAGCACCGCCAGCATTCAAAAGTGACCAAAACATCAGCCAGGAAGCATAGGAACTGAGAAGTGGTCTGTGGTCACCACCTGCAGAATCACTCCTGTTTTGGGGGGTGTCTTGCTAATTGCCTATAATTTCCACCTGTTGTCTATTCCATTTGCACAACAGCATGTGAAATTTATTGTCAATCAGTGTTGCTTCCTAAGTGGACAGTTTGATTTCACAGAAGTGTGATTGACTTGGAGTTACATTGTGTTGTTTAAGTGTTCCCTTTATTTTTTTGAGCAGTGTATAATCTGGAGCGTACAGGCTGATAAAGATCTAAATGTGTACAGCCAGGAGTGGAATTCCAGTGGGCTCTAATTCACTCATCTATCTTACTGCGATGGAAATGTGCAGATGATGGAAATGTGCAGATGCTGGTAAATGCAAAACTTTCTCCAACACATATTTTATACTCCCTTCCTTGACAAAGGCTCCATTTCATCACTTCTCTGTACAATATCACACAATGTGACAATTTCTTACTGAGGACAGTTTCAAATTTGTTGAACAATATCACATCAGAGAGTATTCTCCTCTCTCTGGGAGAGGTGGGCACACCACGCTTGTTCAATGGATTCAATGGAATGAGTGAAATTAACAAAAATGATTTGACAATCTGTCGTCAGTCATTACATATCAATGAGCTCCATCGCCTGCTCTGCATATTCCCAATGGCTTTACTAAAAAGTACAGCAGGTATTCTAATGTGTGATAAAAGCCTTGTTTCACGTTGAGCATGAAAAGTGATGGACATGTGACGACTTTAAACGTAACCCCCTGTTTCTGAGCCACTGTTTGGAGATATAATACAAAGAAATCAAGAAGAAGTGTCATTCTGAGAAACCCAGAAGCCTTTAGTCTGAAGTGTCTTGCTGGTGTCACTTTTAGCTGTGATTATGGTCCATTGATGTGTGTAAAGCTTGTAGGACTGTGCTCATTTTAAACGTTTAGCGATTCAAGTGTTCTGAAGTCTTCCACTGAAAAGAGAAAATGCTTCAATATTAATTATGTGTACTGGTAAAAGGCCTGTTACTAAATATAATGAATGATAGATATAGATAATCTGTCCAATACCACATCATGATATTCATGTCCAACTACATAACACCCAAAATGACTTTTTACTGCCAATTGAAAGCTAATCCCCCCCCCCCCCCCCCCCCCACCACAGAAAATGCTGGTTTGGAAATGTGGTGGAACTTCTACTTAGCTTCTATCCACTTAAATTCAAAGCCAGGAAGAGATGGTGGAGATGAGATGGGCCTAGCTACTGCCCTGCAAAGGTCAGTCAATACAAGAGCACAGAAAACCACCCTTTTACTTTCTCCCTTGTTTCTTTAACTCTGTGGGTAGATCAGAGGGGGGTGCAGTTCCACGCTCCCTCTCTCTCTCTACCTGACAAGGTCCCTTCCTCCCCTCTCCTCGCCACACTGCTGTCCTCAGCATCTCCATGGGGCAGTGACTAATTGCCCCCGTAAATCACCACGCTGGCCGCGTCATCCTCCGTTTATTTTTCCTGACAGTAATTTAGTGCTTGCTCTTTTACACACTTGTCACAGCGTGTTTTTCCTCACATTAGAGGCCGGTAGAGAAAGGAGCGTAATTAACGGAGCGCTGTGCTTCTCACCAGCCCTCCTTTATCATGGTGTGATAATTGTGCTCCTTGTCTGTCACCGTAACCTCTCAGTTTCCCCCGGAAACTTCCGAGCTGTTATTTGTCAACCCTGAGAAATATATAGCGAAGAAGATTCGGGAGAGCACCCGGCTGTAGCTCTGCTCGCTGCGCCATCGCCTAGCGACTAGTTTCCCTATTTGTCCGAAGACTAGGTCATTTATATCTTGCAGAAAAACTTGTCAAAGATTTAGCCTGACCCACACCAGAAGATAAAAGATACATGGTAAACACACCTGGATTCTTGATAGCGGAGGAGTTTTATTCTCTTTTTTTTTGTTGCCCTCAACGAGCCGCAGAGGAGAGAGCTAGCACAGGCAGGAAGGCAGCAGAGAGGGGCCTTAATAAACCACTTGTGTATTCAGAGTGCTGAAATGCAAAAGCTAGGAGCAGTGGGGATGCAGAGCACAGAACAGCTGAGAGCAGGAAAATCCATTCATTGAGTAGCTAGCTAATCTATTTACAGCAGAAAGGTCCACTTCACTCATCTCTTTTACAAGTTACAGAAGTGAAGCAATACAACAGCTAGCTAAAGTAGGCTATATGGTAGGCCAAATGTGACATAAGATGACACTCATAAGCATTCAATAAATACAAAATGTAATCGATTGAACGCATATGTATTAATCTTATGGCATATTTGGCCAAACATATAGGCTACTGTACAGCTAGCTATACTGTAACCTATTCAAAGGGATTTACTGCATAGCATGTCATATCATATTCTATTTTTATACAGGAGGTTGGGAAGGGCCAGGTGATTCACCGTGTGGCTTGTTATCTCTGTTGGTCGACCAGTTTTGATGCACAGTATCCATCACCTCCTAACCCTAACCCCAGAGGTTAACTCATCAATGACTTTACTGCTGCTAGCCAAGGAAAATATAGATGGCCGGAGACTTCAGTCAGGGTATGCGTTCAAAAAGGCACCCTATTCCCTATATGGTGCACCACTTTGAACAGGGCTCCATGGCCCTATGTAGGGAATAGGGTGCCATTTGAGCTGTAGCCATAGTTTGGCATGAGGAGGCTCTTTGACTGGCTCTCCGTGTCCCCCGTCCCCCGTCCCTCATCCCCCCACCCCCCTACTCCCAGTCATGCCCCAATTTTTTAATATCTTGATTTTCCTGTCACAGACAGGGGCTAATGGGATGAGTGGTCAAGATTTCAAGATCCATCACTGGTTTGCAGAAGAATTAGCATGGGCCCCCTGCATCACCTGCCAGAGCTGTCAGCCCTGCCGCCTCGCCTGCTGTCCCACACAGAGCTTCTTCATTATAGACCCCACTGCCGCTGCTCTGTGGCTGGGCTGCTGACTGCCTGTCTCCCCTCAGAGCAATTCAGAGCTACCCTGGCCTCTCCTCTCCCCAGCCTGGATTATGTCCCAAATGGCACCCTATTCCCTATTTAGTGCACTACTTTTGACCAGGGCCCATATGGCTCTGGTCAAAAGTAGTGCACTAGGGAATAGGGCATCATTTGGGACAGAGCCATGGAGCCTGCTGGAGCCACAGCTGAAACAAGGCCCTGCCACGCCCCTCAATGTCAGCCCCAGCTATGCCAACCACTAAATTAGGATACACTGTCATGATTGTGCTTTTAGAAATTAGGGACCGGTGAGCGTCTGCCTGCTTGCCTGCCTGTCTCCTCTACCTCTGTCAAGACCGCTCTCCTGCTCTCGCTCTCAAACATGCTGTGACTCTCCCTACCTCCTCTTGTCCTCTTTTACCTCTCCACTCCCCCCTCCCTTTGTGCCATATCTGTTTTTAAGTGAGTGTTTGTGGGCAGGAAGAGAACAGAAGTTTATTTAGAACTATTAGGGTAATTAAGCATCTTTTGGCCTCTGTTGCCGGGCGAGTCGGGGGAGAAGAAACACTGTCGGTGTCCCAAATGGCACCCTATTCCCTATGTAGTGCACTACTTATGACCAGATGCCTACTTTTGACCAGACGCCTATGGGCTCTGGTCGAAGGTAGTGTACTAAATAGGGAATAGGGTGCCATTTGGGACACGGACGTTGATTACTCACTACATCCCCTCTGGCCCGGCTTTGAGCAGTGAGCAGAGAGCAGGGGGGTGTTGGCTCTGTTTTTTTGGCAGCTTCGACTGACCCCCATGTGATAACTCTCAGAGCACTGAGCCTCGGAACCCCCGCGAGAGCCATCCCCTCTGTCTCCCTCCGCCGCGCAGATTAGAGCCGCAGCGCTAAGGTCACAGTGAAAATGAAGAGAGCAAAGCAGAGCTACAGCTCATCCCTCGCTCCTCTCTTATTAGCAAATCAAAGCTGCCCCAAGAAAGATTCACACTCCTCACCTGATTTTGTCCTTTTCTGCTAATCACGTAGCCACTTTGCCTTGACTGACAGTTTTCTTTATAATTGGCCCATGATCTGGCGGGATCTAATAACCAGAAAATCCCCTCTGAGGGTCCGCCAGGCTGGGGAGGTCTTTCCCCCTCCTCCATCCACCAGACCCCCACCCCACGCACCCTGCCCCCCACCCCACTCCATCAGCAAGAGGCGGTTGCCATGCCACAATGGTGTTTGTGCACAGCGGCGCTTAGCCACAGAGCTAAACTTAACATTCAATAATGGTGTGAATATTAGATGAGCAGCAAAGAGAGAAAGGGAGAGAGAGTCAGAGAGAGAGAGAGAGAGAGAGAGAGAGAGAGAGAGAGAGAGAGAGAGAGAGAGAGAGAGAGAGAGGAGAGAGAGAGAGAGAGAGAGAGAGAGAGAGAGAGAGAGAGAGAGAGAGAGAGAGCGAGAGAGAGAGAGAGAGAGAGAGAGAGAGAGAGAGAGAGAGAGAGAGAGAGAGAGAGAGAGAGAGGGGAACCGCTGTAGCAGGATAATTACTGTTCATTTGCCAGAGTATCAAAGCCTAATTACTGTTCATTCTAATGCTCCAGAGAGACGAGAGGAGAGTCAAGGCAGGGCGAGGGGGAGACGGTCCCAAGAGATCAGTCATTCAGCCTTTATCTGTCTCTCTCTCTCTCATTCTCTCCCTCTCTCTCTTTCTCTCTCTGTTAGTCTGCCTCTCCTCCTCTCTGTCTATCCTACTTTCTCCCTCTGCGTGTCTGTGTGTACACGTCTGTGTCCGCTGGTGCATGTGTTTGTGTATGTATGTGTTTACACCGTGTTTGTGTGTATGCATATCTCTGTGCATCCATGTCTGTATGTATGCATGTCTGTATGCTTGTTGTGTTCCGTTCTATCCCGCAAGTAAATTCTACAAACAAACACGTTGATCAATCTGCGCGACAGCAGAGAGAGGAGAGAAAAGAAGAAAGAAGGGAAGTGAGATCAGGAGAGGAAAGAGAGACACAGGGTCCATAATGCCAAGCTTATTGTTTCTTTTGCTCGCTCTTCTTTGTCTTTATAATGTGTTTTGGGTAAATATCTGACAAGGAGAAGGAGGGGGGACTGTCGTCATATCTTTTTTGCCTGCCTTCACTAGAAAAATGCCAATTTTTTCTCCCTCCTCTCCTCTCACCTAATCGTGACAGAAGCCACCAGCATCACTACCTGCCATCCGTTTGACAGCTTCTGTCACCAATTAGCAGCTAAATCGGCATCACCGCAAACAAGAAACCCAAGCAATTTATATGTCTATTATTTAGTGTGTCTAGGTGGTGTTTTTTCTTCTCTCTTCCTTTTCTCTCTCTCTTACATTAGAAAACACAGAGCTGCAATCAATCTGGCCCGCTCAGATCTCCAGGCTCCCTTCTTGAAGGAGAACAGGAGGCAGGATGAGGCCCCTACGGGTGGGGCGGAAGTGGGGGATATAAACCTCTGTATTCCCCTCCTATCATGGAAGTTTGCTTGTGAATTTCCAACCCATGCTCCTGGAAATTTACAAGGCATTCGACAACCCTTTTAATGAGGCGAGCCAAGCTGTTCGACGTACCGTCCAGGCTTCACACACCTCCCCCTGATAGCATGCTAAATGAAAAGCTGCTTGCGACACACAGCGTTTGTTATCATTCAATCTGCTTGAGTCCACAAACTGGTCATTATCCCACCGTTTCTCCTGATTTACAGTCGCAAGGCAGAAGGGAGCAGAGAGGAGAAGAGCAGTGGAGGGTGATGTTCTCCCCCTTCCTTGGCAGGGGCAGACAGGAACCAGCTTGAAAATTAGCATTTACACGATCCGGCTGAGCAGCTTATTAGATCTGGATATTTATTTTCCACTTAAACCCGATGTTTGATTACTCTTTAATAAAGAACAAGAGAACCACAGAGAGGAGCCTGTAGTCTAGCTGCGACAGATTGATCCCACACACAGCTTTCTTTGGGATTTTTTTGTAATGAAACAAGAGACACAAGAGATGAGGAAGCTTATGAAGGTGATAGAAAATACCATCGTAGGAGATGATTTGCAGGACAGAAGCATTGGGATAGAGGGGTGAGGATGGAGGGATGGGGTGGAGGGTGGGGGGTGGAGGGTTGGGAATGGAGGAGGGTAAAGCCAGTAAGGTAATAGTCTCTAGTCTATTCTCTCCCCAGGACTAAACAGATCTAGACACAAGTTAGACAAAGGAAAATGACAGGGATAACAAAGACATTCAGAAACAAGATCCAGACAAGATCACAATACAGTAGTAATTGTAAATAGATACAACCTGGTCAAGTTCAACCCTCTGCTTGGAGACGAACACAAAAATGTGTGTCTCATAAAACTCTGATCTACTTCATTTGGAAGGGCCAATTAACCAATTGCGTTTCCAAGTCCATGGCCACTGGCCACCACTCCATTGAGTGACACTCTGGATCGCATTAAGTTCCAGTCAAATCTCCAATATCCACATTCCCTATGGACAGTATTATACTCAATAAATCCAGAAACAGAATCCATAACATGTACTCAGGCACTAGAGGACTTCTGGGACTAGCTAAACAGGCCAATACTCTAACGGCAAACACTTGCTTATCTACTTGGAATGTCTGTCAAAATCAAAAATTGGCAAAACGCTAAGGTTCTAACAGTCAGTTCTTCATTGATTATGGACCATGTCTTAAAGCAAGGTGACACTGTGATAAGTTAATCAATGTTTGCCTGAAGAAGCCATTTATAAGTGACTGTGACGTGTGATGAATATGCTGCTATAGCATCTACTGCAGCTCCGTCCCAAATGGCACCCTATTCTCTTTACAGTGCACTACTTTTAACCAGGGTCAATAGGGCTCTGGTCAAAAGTAGTTCTCTATGTAGGGAGTAGGGTGCCATTTGGGATGCATCCTTCATCACCAGTATAAGCAACAGTACAGAAAGGTCAGGATGATCAGGGCCTGCTCTAGCCTTTTGGGGGCCCTAAGTGAGAGTTGGTTGGGGGCTCCCCATCAAGCGGGCCAAAAACGTTAGTGGCCCCGATTTTGACGGCAGAGAGAAAGTTTAAAAGATAAATTGGTGCAAATCTACACATTTTTCCATGGGGCGTAAATTACATTTTCCATTTTTATTTTTAAAAATGACATGCAATTTTACTCATATTGCAATGGGGCAGAGATACATTTTTGCCGTTTTAAAGCTTATTTCCTGCAATTCTATCCATTTTGTCAAGACTTATTCCATGATATCTGGATAAGAGTGACTAACAAAATCAGTGGGGTCCCCCTGGAGGTCAAGGATGTCTGGTCGGTATTCAGCCACGATTACAAGTTTAGATAACTGGCTAGACTGACTTACCAATCAAAAAATTGTTAACTGCTTGGCTTATTGAGTGAATGTTAGTGACTGACAAAACATGATAAAAACTGCTGATGCACAACCACATTTAGAACTTGAACATTGTGTATTCCACTATTCTAGTTCTCAACAGGAAGTATGTATTGTTCCCACACCAATGTGGTTAGATCGGCTATGAAAGGCTACTGTATCACTGGAATTGCGATTATGAGGACAAAAATAATATATTGATATAACATTATTTTTGTAATCCAAAGTAGTTATACTCCATGCCAGCACAGGCATGGAGACTACATGCACTACCTAGTGCATCACAGACCAAGCATAGACTCAGGACTGAACCTTTGGCCTAAAGTGCCCCTCATTTAAGAACGATCGACAAAATCAATAAAGTGAAGTACATTCCTTCCCCATTCTTTCTGCCTTGTCCTTTCTCCTCCTGAAGCATTCCCTTTAGTCTGCTAGTCCAGCTGATCTCCATCTATTATTACAGCTGCTATCTAGCAGCCATCCCTTCCCCTCAGCATACCATACAACTCACTATCGTTGAGTCCCAAGTGGCACCCTATTCACTACTAGACCAGAGCCCTATGGGCCATTTGGCTGCCATTTGGGACGTAGTAACTATGTATCCTTAACCACTCCATCTTCGCATCAGCATACTAGATACACCACCAGCACTAACACTCCCCAGCTGGCAAAACTGTTTGAAATAAAGTAAGGTCATATTGCAACCATGTTGTAAACTGACGTCATTTACATTTACATTACATTTCAACACAATGTCATGATATCACTTCAACCAGTTTTTCCAGCTGGGTAGAAACTCTACCGGCACAAACCACACGGTGCCCCTTTTTTCTTCACACTTCAAGTGGTATTGCTGCATTGCAACCTATAGATTATTTACCATGGTCTGTACCAATGTACAAGCTGTGTGGATCAGTCTCTGAACAGAGAACTTCCAGAGAACTTCCTTCTCAATAAAGTTTAAAGGGCTAAACGTCAGGGATGTCCTTTCAGCTAAACATAGGGTATGGTAGGCATAGTGATAGGGGGGGGGGGGGGGGGTTGAGAGTGGGGGTCCCTCCACTCCAAGGTATTTTTTATAAAATTGAAGCAAATTTACTGCATTTCCATACAATTTTAAACTTTCAAATGTAATTTGGAGAACAGCAAAAACAAGCAAAATGTACTCAAGCCCTTATCACCTTGTTGATATAGCTTCATTCACCTCAGTCAATAGGGGACTTTATTAAGTGATAATGCCCAAGATCCTGGCATTTGGTGGATATATTTGTCGAGGTTCTATCGGTTAGGTTGCCAGAGGTGCGACCCAATTGTGATGTATTTTTATTTTACGTCTATGGATCGTTCGTTCGTTATAAATGTTCCATTGACATGCAGGCTGGCAACGTTCTTATCCCCTTGCTTGGGCTAACACTGTCACATCAAACAGTGCAGCCAGAATAACAGAAATTTAGCTACATTTGCATTTGTTTAAGCTGTTTTCTAGGAGCTAGCCAACTACAGAGCTAACACAATCGCTTCAAACTAAAGCTGGAAAGACAGCAACATATGTGTATTTTGTTTTCTTTCCGTAAAAATAATGCAGATTTCATGATTTCAACTGGCTGTCTCATCCCGACTCCCGACAGAGGACAGCTGGATATTGAATTTTGATATATATTTATATATATATAGAAAGAGAGAAATGCAATATCCAGCTGTTATATATAAATATATATTCTTTCAAAAAAGAAGGACATTTATACACACACTACCGTTCAAAAGTTTGGGGTCACTTAGAAATGTCCTTCTTTTTTGAAAGAAAAGCACCTTTTTTGTCCATTAAAATAACATAACATGTTATGTTAATGGGATATCAACATAGGCATATGTGTTCCAATGGCACATTATGTTAGCTAATCCAAGTTTATAATTTTAAAAGGCTAATTGATCCTTAGAAAACCCTTTTGCATTTATGTTAGCACAGCTGAAAACTGTAGGGCTGATTAAAGAAGCAATAAAACTGATTGATGATGATGAATAAAACTGGCCTTCTTCAGACTAGTTGAGTATCTGGAGCATCAGCATTTGTGGTTTAGATTACAGGCTCAAAATGGCCAGAGACAATGATCTTTCTTCTGAAACTCGGCAGTCTATTCTTGTTCTGAGAAATGAATTCTATTCCATGCGAGAAATTGTCAAGAAACGAAAGCTCTTGTATAATGCTACTCCCTTCACAGAACAGAGCAAACTGGCTCTCACCAGAATAGAAAGAGTGGGAGGCCCCGGTGCACAACTGAGCAAGAGGACAAGTACATTAGAGTGTCTAGTTTGAGAAACAGACGCCTCACAAGTCCTCAACTGGCAGCTTCATTAAATAGCACCCGCAAAACATCAGTCTCAACGTCAAAAGTGAAGAGGCGACTCCGGGATGCTGGCCTTCTAGGCAGAGTTGCAAAGAAAAAGCCATATCTCAGACTGGCCAAGAAAAATTAAAGATTAAGATGGGCAAAAGAACACAGACACTGAACAGAGGAACTAGAAGGCCAGCATCTCGCACCTGGTGTTTTGCGGGTACTATTTAATGAAGCTGCCAGTTGAGGATTTGTGAGGAGTCTGTAGTGGAGCAGATTGAGAGCTTCAAGTTCCTTGGTGTCCACATCACCAACAAACTAACATGGTTCAAGCCCACCAGACAGTCGTGAAAAGGGCATGACAAAACCTATTCCCCCTCAAGAGACTGAAAAGATTTGGCATGGGTCCTCAGATCCTCAAAAGGTTTTACAGCTGCACCTTCGAGATCATCCTGACGGGTTGCATTACTGCCTGGTACGGCAACTGCTCGGCCTCCGACTGCAAGGCACTACAGAGGGTAGTGCGTATGGCCCAGTACATCACCGGGGCCAAGCTCCAGGACCTCTATACCAGGCGGTGTCAAAGGAAGGCCGTAAAAATTGTCAAAGACTCCAGCCACTCTGCTACCGCATGGCAAGCAGTACCGGAGCACCAAGTCTTGTTCCAAGAGGCTCCTAAAAAGCTTCTACCCCCAAGCCATAAGACTCCGGAACATCCAATCAAATGGCTACCCAGACATATTACCTCAATTACCTCGACACCGGTGCCCCCACACATTGACATTGACTCTGTACTGGTACACTCTGCATATAGCCCCACTATTGTTATGTTGTTATATTGTTACCCTGCATACCACTACTGGCTTGCTTCTGAAGCTAAGCAGGGTTGGTCCTGGTCAGTCCCTGGATGGGAGACCAGATGCTGCTGGAAGTGGTGTTGGAGGGCCAGTAGGAGGCACTCTTTCCTCTGGTCTAAAAAATATCCCAATGCCCCAGGGCAGTGATTGGGGACACTGCCCTGTGTAGGGTGCCGTCTTTCGGATGGGACATTAAACGGGTGTCCTGACTCTCTGAGGTCATTAAAGATCCCATGGCACTTATCGTAAGAGTAGGGGTGTTAACCCCGGTGTCCTGGCTAAATTCCCAATCTGGTCCTCAAACCATCATGGTCACCTAATAATCCCCAGTTTACAATTGGCTCATTCATCCCCCTCCTCTCCCCTGTAACTATTCCCCAGGTCGTTGCTGCAAATGAGAACGTGTTCTCAGTCAACTTACCTGGTAAAATAACGGTAAATAATAAATAAATAAATGTACTGCTGCTCTTTAATTAAAACTGTATTGTTGATTAAGGGCTTGAGTTGGCCAAACTGAGCAATCGGGGGAGAAGGGCCTTGGTCACGGAGGTGATCAAGAAAACAATGGTCATTTTGACAAGGCTCTAGAGTTCCTCTGTGGAGGTGGGAGAACCATAGCTTGAGAGGATCTGCAAAGAAGAATGGGAGAAAGTCCCCAAATCAGGGTTGCCAAGTGTGTAGCTTCATACCCAAGAAGACTTGAAGCTGTAATCGCTGCAAAAGGTGCTTCAACAAAGTACTGAGTAAAGGGTCTGAATACGAATGGAAATGTGATATTTCAGTTTTTAATATATATAAATTAGCATACATTTCTAAAAACCTGTTTTTGCTTTGTTATTATGGGGTGTTGTGTGTCGATTGATGAGGGGAAAAAAACTATTTTATCAATTTTAGAATAAGGCTGTAACGTAACAAAATGTGGAAAAAGTCAAGGGATCTGAATACTTTCTGAAAGCACTATATATTCTATATTATTTTCCCCTAACCCTACCATCAATATTGAAACAATGTTGCAAATGTCAGAGAAACAGACAGCAAGGTTTATACAAATCTCCACTGTTGAAAACCAAATGCCAGCCTAAAAGAAAGGCGAGATAATGTCTAGATTAGTGGTATTCAAACTTTTTCAGTGGGAACCCCATTTTTTTCACCAGAATTTCTGGGTACCCCATTTTTTCCACAAGATTTTATTGCGATCCCACCCCAAATCTAATGGCAACCTTAAAATCAGTAAATGTTGATTTTTAAATCAGCAAAAAACCTTCAATTCATTGCATTTTCATAAACCAATAAATATAATTTCATTGAGTAAATGTATCTTCAAATGATCTTCGAATCTCACGAGACGAGAAAGGGTTCAGTTGATGTTCTTGCTTTCAGCTCACAAGTACCATGAATGTCACAGTAGCCACTAGCCAGGAGGCTAACCATTGCAAACTATTCTACTAGCCACCTAGCTACAAGCTAACGTTAAGCAAGCAACTCTTAATTTATCAACAATATTACACTCTTAATTATTGTAACAAAGCCATATTACACACTTGAATAAGTGTGCATGTGCAGGCAAATGGTTTATTTTCTCATCTGTACACTCATTACATTTTAGCTTCAAGACAAAAGCACAGAGATACTGCTAGCTAAAGCTAACATGTCTTCATCAATTAACATTAGCCTATCAAAAATGATGGATTACCCATCTAATACGAATATAAAAGTACAGTATGTCAACCGTACAACATTATAATAAACCGTGCTTAATTTATATCAATATCATGCAAATCATTAGGCTACAAGGACTTCAGAAAGTATTTATACCCCTTGACTTATTCCACATTTTGTTGTGTTACAGCCTGAATTCAACATTTCTCAACCATCTACACACAATGCCCCATATTGACAAAGTGAAAACATGTTTTTAGATTTTTTTTACCAATGTATTGACAATTAAATACATAAATATCTAATTTACATAATTATTCACACACCTGAGTCAATACATGTCAGAATCACCTTTGGCAGCATTTACAGCTGTGAATCTTTCTGGGTAAGTCTCTTATAGCTTTGCACACCTGGATTGTATAATATTGGCACATATTAATTTGTTTTATTCTTCAAGCTCTGTCAAGTTGGTTGTTGATCATTGCTAGAAAGGCATTTTCAAGTCCTGCCATACATTTTCAAGCTGACTTAAGTCAAAACTGTAACTAGGCCACTCAGGAACATTCAATGTCTTCTTGGTAAGCAACTCCAGCGTACACAGTATTTGGCCTTGTGTTTTAGGTTATTGTCCTGCTGAAAGGTGAATTTGTCTCCCAGTGTCTGTTGGAAAGCAGACTGAACCAAGTTTTCCTCTAGGATTTTGCCTGTGCTAAGCTCTATTCAATTTCCTTTTATTCTAAAATAAAAACTCCCTAGTCCTTGCCAATGACAAGCGTATCCATAACATGATGTAGCCACCACCATGCTTGAAAATATGAAGACTGGTACTCAGTGATGTGTTGTGTTGGATTTGTGGATTTGCCACAAACTAAATGCCTTGTATTCAGGACATTAAGTTATTTTCGTTGACACATTTTTTGCAGTTTTAATTTAGTTCCTTATTGCAAACAGGGTGCATGTCTTTGAACATTTTTATTCTGTACAAGCTGGCTTCTTTTCTCTCTGCCGTTAAGGTTAGTATTTTGGAATAATTACAATGTTGTTGATCCATCCACAGTTTTCTCCTATCACAGCCACTCTGTAACTGTTTTAAAGCCACCATTGGCATCATGGTGAAAAGAAGCCAGCCCTGAGCAGTTTCTGAGCAGTTTCCTTCCTTTCCGGTAACTGAGTTAGGAAGGACGTCTGTATCTTTGTAGTGACTGGGTGTATTGATACACCATCCAAAGTGTAATTAATAACTTCCCATTGCTCAAAAGGATATTAAATGTCAGCTTTTCATCTACTAATTGGTTGCCATTTTTGAGAGTCATTGGGAAACCTCCCTGGTCTTCGTGGTTGAATCTGTGTTTGAAATTCACTGCTCGACTGAGGGACCTTACAGATAATTGTATGTGTGGGGTTACAGAGATTAGGTAGTGATTCAAAAATCATATGTAATTATATTATTGCACACAGAATGATTCCATGCAACTTATTAAGTTACTCGTTAAGCACATTTTTACTGATCTTATTTAGGCTTGTCATAACAAAGGGGTTGAATACTTATTGACTCAAGACATTTCAGCTTTTCATATTTAATTAATTTATGAACATTTCTAAAAACATAATTCCACTTTGACATTATGGGGTATTGTGTATAGGCCAGTGACACAAAATCTAAACGTAATCCATTAAAAATTCCGTCTGTAACACAACAAAATGTGGAAAAAGGAAATGGGTGTGAAAACTTTCTGAAGGCACTGTGGTAAAAGCAAATTGCGACTGAAAACATCTGTAGGCTATAATTTACCAGGGAGTTGAGATGTTGAGCTGTTATATATGGAAGCCCATTCCCGCCACCCTTTGCCCTCAGAACAGCCTCAATTTGTCAGAGCATGGTCTCTACAAGGTATCAAAAGTGTTCCACAGGGATGCTGGCCTATGTTGACTCCAATGCTTCCCACAGTTGTGTCAAGTTGGCTGGATGTCCTTCGGTGGTGGACCATTCCTGATACAAACGGGAAACCATTGAGTGTAAAAAAAAAAACAGCAGTGTTGCAGTTCTTGACACAAACTGGTTCGCCTTCACTTACTAGCATACCCTGTTCAAAGGCACTTAAATCTTTTGTCTTGCCAATTCACCCTCTGAATGGCACACATACACAATCCATGTCTCAATTGTCTCGAGGCTTAAAAATCCTTTTTTAACATGTCTCCTCCCCTTCATCTACACTGATTGAAGTGGATTTAACAAGTGTCATCAATAAGGGATCATAACTTTCACCTGGATTCAACTGGTCAGTCAGTCATGGAAAGAGCAGGTGTCCTTGATACTTTGTACACTCAGTGTAGATCATACATATACAGTAGGTTATGTTTCTTCATTTGTAGCATTGTGTGGCGATTTTCATCTATCCACGAGATCAGCACAGCTGGGCCGCCGGCAAACGTGTGGCATCTGACATTTGTCACAGCACTTGGTTTAATAAAAAATATTGACACAAATGCGTTGAAAGGAGGGACAAAGTACTGTTGTTGAGACTGATTCGCCTCATTATTTGTTTGACAGGATTGTAATGTTTTTGTCTTCCCTAGGGCCAGGAGTTTTTCCAGGATATTTTTTTTTTAAACCATATGACCTGATTAGAAATAATCAGGTCTCATTATAGCCCATATAAATTCGTTTTTACAGCTGATTTGTTACTATGTCATATCCAGAGTTTAACCTGGTTAGGTTAGCCTACCAGATCAGTAAAAACTCTGGGCCCCATGAAAACAGTTTCCCCTCCCCCATTACTCTGGGACCTGTGGTGCCAACTCTGAAATCATCATATAATGTTACAAATGAAAAAACATATTGTATTTGCATGATCTACTATCTACATTTTGACTTAAGTAGTTTGACTTGCATATCTCAAAATGTTGACTTACATAAGTCAACATTATGGTGGCGGGAACGAGCTTCCATAGTTTTCCGTGGCACTGTGTGTCGACAGGTGGCAGCTACTGCGACAACTTTAGAAAGTAATAGGCTGTTACAGCAATTTCAGTTAAAACCTCAATAAAACAAGTCTCAAATATTAGGAAAATGCCTATACATGTCAGCTGTTTCAAAAACATTGCTCTCCTATTACCATTTTTACCGTAGGAGTGTTGAGCTCAATGAGACAATTCTGCTCACACTGCCCTGCTCGAAGGGACGCGACCTCCGGAGGTAGCGCTCGAGATGTGGTAATTTAGCAAATTTCCACAAAAGTCTCTGGAGAATCGATACCTCTTGAGAATCTCTCGAAAATGTCCCTTTACTATTGTCAATGTGAAAACGGCCTCAGTGCGTCCCAAGAACTATATTCTTCTCCATGGGGCAAGACCCTGTGCTTCTGTTGTAATTAACCTATAAGGGAAAACAATTCATCCACAGGCGTCTCTCTGCTCTTCTATGTGTACCTGTTTTATACCATTTCGATAACTTGCAGCCTACTAAAGGTCCAATTGTCTCTTCAATCTTACAACAAATGTTATCTTATAACTATTCTAGTAAATCAAAACATGAACACCCTCTGGCATGAATAGCAACCATGCCGTAAGTCTTTATAATAACTACACACTATTCATATACAGCATATGACCTAAAAATACAACAAATGACTCACCATTGGTCTAAAACATAAAGTATTTAAAAATTGACCCCCGGGGTCTGCTTTGTCCATGGCTGGAGGCGTTATTATACCCTGGCTGTCACAAAGTCTCCCCTCTGGTCATCACTCCCAGGCCTGGGGCTGCAGCATGGAGCAGCCATGCATGTGTGTCCCAAATGGCACCCTATTCCCTTTATAGTGTGCTACTTTTGACCAGGGCCCAGGTCAAAAGTAGTGCACTATATAGATAATAGGGTGCCAATGGGAGACAGCCATGGAGCCCTGGCAGACACAGAACAGAGAGAGCTCTGCATTATCTGGGACGAAGAGATGGAAGAAGAGAGGAGAGTGAGGAGAGGGGAAAGGAGAGAGAGGATGGTGGGGAGAGGGGAGAGAGGGGAAAGGAGAGAGAGGAGGGTGGGGAGATGGGAGAGAGGAGGGTGGTGAAAGAGGAGGGTGGGGAGAGGAGAGAGAGGGGATAGGAGAGATGGAGGGGAGAGAGATGGGAGGAGAGGGGAGAGAGGGGGAGAGAGGAGAAGGGGGTGGGTGATAGGAGCAAGAGGGGAGAGAGGGAAGGGAGGAGAGAGAGGGGAAGAAGGGGAGAGAGGAGAGAGAGGGGAGGAAGGGGAGAGAGGGGAGAGAGAGGAGGGAGGTGAGAGCAGAGCAGAGCAGGGGGAGCGAGACAGCGGGGGAGTGAGGAACGACAGAGCAGAGTGAGAAGGGCGAGAGGCGCAGAGCACCCTGGCCGTGGATCTGAGGAACGGTAGATGTGGAAAGAGATATGGTCACAGTGTTGGCCTGAGCCTGACGTGTTTTTGGGGCCTAGCCCAGCCATGCAGGATGGAAACCACCCATTTGGGTCAGGTTCTACTGATATAGGTTCGGCATCGCAAATGGCACCCTATTCCCTACATAATGCATTACTTTTTACCAGAGCCCTAGTCAAAAGTTGTGCACTACATTAAGAAATAAGGTGCCATTTGGGGCACAGATAGTAGCTTGCACTGCTGGCAGAGAAAGACTTGAACCAATCAAGGACATAATTGCATGTTTTTTTCATCTGTTTTTCATTTGATGCATATATTCTCTTTAGTTAAATGATTTTGGTCTCTCCAGTTCCAGGTTCCAACCCATTGGAGTGGAGATGAGAGTGGAGTGCTTATTCGCTTTTCTGATGATGAGCAAATTAAACTAGGAGGATACAACTGCTTAATTTGTGTGACATCGACCCACCCAAGTCAAACAACAAAACAAACAACAGAACTACCATAATGGAAGAGAAAATCAATCTCAAGGCAACCTCTCCATGGCACCAATCCATTTAAATCTAATGGCAGTAGAAAAGAGCATAGGCTCAGATCTTATGTGCAAGATATATCAACCATTACTACCTCACTCTTGACATATATATCTGAGTCATAGGGACTCAAAGGAGAAGAATGATCTCTCTCCACTCCACCCATCGGTGTGTCCATATAGACTGCATGTCAGTCTGTCAATCAAACATGACAGCTATTTTACCCACACTGAGCTAGATGAAAGGATCTAGGCATCCTTCTGTCAGAGGCCTCTCTTTGGCTGAGAGAGACAAAGAGGGAAAGTCCTGTACCATCCGGCAATCTGCAGGCTGTCTCTGATGCTTTCATATGTGCTAAGCAACACACATGTATGCGCAACACACACTCACAGAGGATCTGCGTGCATGCACTTGTGCTTACACACACCAGGGTTTTTCTAGATCAAAATGGGGCTTAGGTGGTGGGTGTGGCAGGGGAGTGGCCATGGGTGTGGCCAATGGAGTGGTTGACTACCGAAAATATTATAGGCCCTCCTGTTGGCCGCAGTTACAAAATGTAGCTGGTTTAAAGCAAATTTCCTGCAAATCTACACATTTTGCCATGTGGCGGAGATACAATTTTGCAGTTTTAAAGGTAATTTTGTGTAATTCAACACATTTTGCCATTAGGCTGAGAGAAAAAGTTGCAGTTTAAAAGCACATTTCCTGCAATTATACGCATTTTGCCATGGCTTTATGTTCCTTTTTGGCTTATGTTCCTTGTTATGTTTTGTTACTTTCCCCAGGTGGTTGAATAAAGAATAAATAAATAAACTAATTTGAGTGGATCAAAAACTATAACAAAATCAATGGGGGGCCCATACCATGACAAAAATACTTCTGAATGCATCATTTATGGAATTTTAGAATCTCACTGCTTTTATTTTGATGACTGTTAGTTCTCAAAGATGAACTTATAAAAAAATATTTCTACATACTAATTTCTACATACTTTATATCTGGTTTTAGTAGTTTAAGTTTAAACTGAAAACCTTATTTCATCCCGAAAATTATTTCACCCCCAGAAACCCTTTATTTTAATTTGTTACTGTTCGTACATAGGTGGCCCGAAAAAACACTTAGGTAGCCCGCACAAGACTTTTATATGCAGAAAACACACACACACTGGTGAGGCCTACATAAGCACACATCACGGTCTGTTATTTTTCCTGATTCATTTGCCTGTTTTCTCTTTCATGTTCAGGGTGCTGTATGTAGCCTACTGTTGTGCTCTCAAAACATTTCCAGCACTGAGAATGAAAACATGGCAACAAAGGCAGAGAACACATCCCAACGTGTCACATAACATATCTACCTGCTCCACGATCCTTGATGGATTTGGTAGCGACATATAGACGGGTTAGCTGACAATGTCACGGAAACTATGTGCACGCTTCAATGGGGAAAAAGTCTATGTTGTGATTCTGAATGGCCAGATCGGTAGCAACAATGGCAAGAAGCTGCCATGTGGGAAATTGTAGATGGCTCGTTTCAGCTAGTTGTATCTTCTTCTTGATACCATGTTTTGTTTTTAGGTGTTTTTGACTGATGTCACCTCTGTGCTAATGCCGCATTCAAAACAACTGGGAACTTGAAACTAGGAAATGTCAGACGCAGCACATTCAAAACAACTGGGAACTTGAAACTAGGAAATGTCAGACGCAGCACATTTAAGACAACTGGGAACTCGTTTTGAATGGTCACCCAACTCGGAATTTCAAGTCAGAAACTCTGGCATCTTGCTAGAGCTCTGACTTTCCGACCTGAATATCACTGATGTCATGGTTTGACCTTGTTTTTTCCCCAGAGTTCCCAGTTGTCTTGAAAGTTCCCAGTTGTCTTCCATAATATGGCTAAAATTAGCTAGCTAGCTAACCATCAACTGTAACGATGTATTTGAGAGACAAGTGCTCATTGTGCAAATCTATTTATGTTTTCAATAAACATTGGAGACTAAATATAGTTTACATATTGTCAACATTCTAAGCCAACCCTGTCTGTTTTTCCCAATAGTTGCGCACGTGTTGGGTTTGATGCTAAATAACCAACCAGTCTATAGAAATTGCTGGCCGCTGATTTACGATGGGGTTGAGCAGCGACTAGTGTGGCCGGACTGGAGTTCCGACGTCACATAAAATGAGAAGGGTGGAATTGTGGGCCGCAATTCGGGGCGCTCCTGCATGTGGGCATTCCTGCATCGGCAAGAACCCCTCTTTAAACTTCTACTGGTCAATTTTTAAGTTAGTACGGGAGGGAATCGGGCGCGCTCCAGTGCAGTAGGTGGCATTAAGGCAAAATAACATTGTGCATTAACGGATCCATGTGTTCATGCAGGAACCAATGCGAGGAGTGGGCAATCAAGTATTTATCAAGCAGGAACCAATGGGATACTTGGGGGGGGGGGGGGGGGGGGGTCCATGAAGGAACTGATGGGATGCTTGACAGGGGGCGTTCCTGCAGATGAAGGAATGCCCACATGCAGGAACCCCCACCCCTTAACAGTTGCAAACTAATACGTAACATTTGGTTTTTATTTTAAAAAATACTAGGGATTTCAACACCCAAAGAATAGCCTGTATTTACACAGGACATACTAACTATGGCATATTACTACACTTGACAACACACAGACATTATTTACCTTTATGTGACAAAGAATCCTCTTCTTAGGCCGGTATTGCGCTGTAGGCTACATCTGTGTAGAGCTGTGTTGTCCATCCTCAAAACTGAAATCAAAGAAGAGAATATTTACTGTAAATATTTGTTTTACTTTGTTTAACATGTACATTTGCCTATTTATTTATGTTCAGACTACAGTTTGCATTTGTATTGACATTCATGTTTAGATTAACTAGTTATGTTGCTTATTCTGCCCACAATGTTTCGTTTCTCATGTTGGGTGAGTGTCAAGTTGGCAGCGCTCATCTCATGCACTACTTTACCTGTATAGTGCACACACATTGTTTGGGATAATCCATTTTGAAATGTCATACATTACGTTTTTTACTTATTAAAATGCATTATACTGTTTCCAATTCCATTATTTTTGTTGAGGCTATGTAAAATAAAAGTGTATTGTATCAAGTTTTGAGGCGTAGCCATGTACACCTACTTTATTTTTGACATGTGCGCCATCATCTTTGGAATCTCACATGGGAGGGAATCAGGAAAACCATTAAGCAGGTGTTCTTTGCTTGAATGGATAATCGTGGGATGGAAGACTGCCAACAGCAGGGGCGTGTTCATTACGCCGATTCTGTTGCAAAACATTTCTTAAACAGAAGCAAACAGAACAAAACGGGGAGGGGCCTACATTCATTTGTCCAATAGAAACTCATTTTAGTTGTTCTGTTTGAACTGTTTGGATTAATGATTACACCCAAGGTAAGCCACTCAACTGATTTAGAAGTTATCAGGGAAATGTTGCATATTTCTGTGGAAATGTAAAGTTCCACCACCTTGTAAATCCCGCCAACAGCACCTTTACCTTTACATTCAGGCCCAAATGGCACTCTTTCTGTTCAAATTTCCATTGACATTAATAGTGCATTTATGCGTGCTTTTCAGCAACTCTGGGCTAATCACCTATCATAATTCTCAGCAAAAGGCCCTAATAAATATATAGTCTTAACATTTACTGCCAAAAAAATTTCAAAAATATGTTTTAAAGAACATTTTGAGGAAGTTGCCTGGTCTATTCTTAATTAAAGGTTGGAATTATGACTGGTACTTGAATTAAACCCTTTCACAAAGATGTGTAATTGAGATGTAGAAATATGGTAATTCCTTACCCAGAGGTTTTGATTAATAAAATCAGTAATCCTGGGTATAAAGTATGTAGGCCTAATGCATCTATAAAGAGATATTCAGTCAATTCCTGAAACTAATAGTGTTTCGATATAGCCTAAATGAGATTCATTATTAAAGGTTTAGACATTACCAAGAAGTTTACAACATTACCAAGAAGTCATCTTGACACATCTACTCCGATATGGACTGTGGCAATTAGCTTATAATAAAGGCCTAAAATAAAGGCATGGGGCTTAATAAGTTGAGAACAGTGGAGGCTGCTGAGGGGAGGACGGCTCACAATAATGACTGGAACGGAGCAAATGGAATGGCATCAAACCATGTGTTTGATATATTTGATCCCATTCCGCTGATTCTGCTCCAGCCATTACCATGAGCCCGTCCTCCCCAATGAAGGTGCCACCAACCTCCTGTGCTTGAGAAAGGGGATTGTAGGCTACTAATGTTGACACTTTTTCGATTCCACTCTGAATGTGGTGTCCACTTGGAAAATTGTGCTTAGTGTACACGTTCTATAAACAATTCAGAAGCACCTTTTTTTGACTTGGGCCTACAGGAGCTAGTCTTCTGTAAAAACAGAAGAAAATGTGAAGTAGTATTTTTATGAGAAGCTCTATATCATTGTTCAGTTGATCATTAAATGTATGATTATCTTTGGATAGCCTGAAAGGTTATACATGTAATATTATGGCAACAGATGGAGGGCTGCGTTTACCTTGCAAATAATTTCTGAAATTGGTCTTTGGTGACAGTATAAAAATGATGAACAAGGCAGCAGCCTAGGCTACAGTACAAGGCATTAGATTGCAGTGACTCGCAAGGGCAAAACGTCCCAGCCTGGCCTCAAAGGCTAGACGTAACATTGTAAACGTAAATCTGTGATACTTAGTATGATATATAGCACGTCACCTATTCTAAAACAGAAATCACATCCCAGCCTACCTCCACTGACTACCAAGGTTCCACCAATGATTGATATATGCCTGGCCTCTGCACAGGGAAGTTTGTTGGCATACAGGAGATGCTGCTGTGAACATAATTTATTGCAGAAAAAAAGAGGAGACAATGCATGTATGCATGATACAACACCGATGGGCTCAGTTTCCAATATGGCACGAGAATTACCTCAGCAAAGATACATCATTTTCAGTCCTGTGAGCAATAGTCAATGTCAGAGAAGATGGGGCGATAAAAAAAAAGAGAGGTAGGGGTTGCAACAACAGCGGGGGGTGGAGAGAGAGAGGAGATCTCTCTAGTTGCACCTGGAGGAGAGGATGTATTAGTAATGTCACATAGGATAGCTTCTTCTTAAGCCCTGCAAACCCGCTGCAAACAGTTGCCCAAACCAATTTTCATTATCATATTGATTGAAATCGTTCATCATAGTGTAATTTTAGGTTTAAAGCCACCGGGCTGGGAAGGAGAGCAGAGAATTATCTAACAAAAGAACAGCATTGTTCCACAGGGACGTTTCTCTGTTCCAGTTCATTGATGGAGTTGATTAAGTTTAAATGAAGCAGACACTGGATAAAAGTGAGGGTATTGACCAGCGGGCGCTCTGCTGCTGCGCTTGAAAAAGCATGATACACGCGGAAAAGCAAGATTTGCTAAATGCTCTAATCTTCAATCAAATCTAACATCAATACAGACAAAGTTTGGTAATGAGAGATTCAATGAAGCATGCAGCAGAGAGAATTAATCCCCCTCGCCAAAAGTGGGTTCAACTTTGAAGCTTGCTCCTCAGGATAGACAGTTATCTAAATGCTAAATAAGAAACAAATTGTACTTTTCACAGCATGCTAATCATTTGTTCATTTCATCTCCATTATTTGTTCTCTCATAGATTTCAGTTGTTGATCTGGTGATTAGATTAGATCAACCTTGAATAGCAGCGAGAGGAGGGTAGAATAGAATACTTAACAGACTGGTGTGGTGGTGGTGTGGTGTGGTGTGGAGGTCAGTAATTCACAGAGTTTGGCTCACATTTTGCTCACATTAGCCACACACTCATTGCACATTGGGCAGACTCTATGGGCTCAACATTGTCTTGCACGGCTGAAGTCTTCAACATAGATTCATCATCATCATTTACATCAGGTTGTAAGTCAACCAACCCCTACATGTTTTATAATAGCTTCTAACTCTTGTTTCTTTTTCTTTTTTAATGGGTTTTTATATCCAGAAAGATGATGGCATAATATATTTTAGATCAACTCCAGTTCACCAAGACACATGAGGTATAGGCCTGGCTATTCTAAATACAGTAACTCGGCCTATTCCAAATGATGGCATGTGTCTGTGTACATTTCTGATAATACTTCTAAAATTGATCATTTGAAGTGTCTTTCCGTTATGCGGCTGCTCTTAACCAGGCAGAGAGGTTACAAATTACAGTCCAATTGACACACAGCTGGAAGACAACCCAGCATACAGTGTTTCCAGGGACCAATATGATATACACTGAGTAAGCCAGTGTAGCCTATTGAAGACATGCCTGGTGTTGATTTTTATTATTTAACTAGGCAAGTCAGTTAAGAACAAATTCTTATTTATAATGACGGCCTACACCACCAATGACGGCCTACACCAGCCAAACCCAGACGATGCTGTGTGCGCCGCCCTATGGGTCTCCCAATCACGGCCGGTTGTGATACAACCTGGATTCGAACTAGGATATCTGTAGTGATGCCTGTATTACTGAAATGCAGTGCCACTCGGGAGCCCAAGTGGCACAGATGAGAGACTCTTGAGATGGTTTTATCTGTAGTCGTGTACATATTTAAGGTTACAGACCTATAACATTAAAATGTAATGTTATAGTTCAGTTTTTACTGATTTGATTAGATTACATAAAAAATATATGTATTTACATTGTGGAATAGGCCTATAATATAGAAAGAATAATTTGTAAGATGAAGTGTAAAATGAAGTATGGAATAACAACAGAATTATAATATTGATGCTAGCTATAGTGAACAAAACTATAAACGCAACATGTTGTTCACATAATTAATGAGCTGAACTAAAAGATCGCAGAAATGGCCATATGCTTATTTATCTCAAATGTTGTGCAACAAATGTGTTTGCATCCCTGTTGGTGACCATTTCTCCTTTGCCAAAATAATCCATTCACCTGACAGGTGTGGCATTTCAAGAAGCCTTGTGCTTGTGCTGGGGACAATAAAAGGCCACTCTAAAATGTGCAGTTTTGTCACACAACACAATGCCACAAACATCTCAAGTTTTAAGGGAGTGTGCAATTAGCATGCTGGCTGCAGGAATGTCCACCAGATCTGTTGCCAGAGAATCTAATGTTAACTTCTCTACCATAAGCCACCTCCAACATCGTTTTAGAGAATTTGGCCGTATATCCAACCGGCCTCACAACCACAGACCGCATGTAACCATGCCAGCCCAGGACATCCACATCCGGCTACTTCACCTGGGGGATTGTCTGAGACCAGCCACCTGGACAGCTGATGAAATTGTGGGTTTGCACAACCAAATAATTTCTGCACAAACTGTCAGAAACCATCTCAGGGAAGCTCATCTGAGTGCTGCTCATCCTCACCAGGGTCTTGACCTGACTGCAGTTCGGCATTGTAACTGACTTCAGTGTCAAATGCTCACCTTCAATGGTCACTGGCACGCTGGAGAAGTGTGCTCGTCACCGATTCATCCCGGTTTCAACTCTACAAGGCAGCTGGCAGACAGCGTGTATGACATCATGTTGGCTAGAGGTTTGCTGATGTCAATGTTGTGAACAGAGTGTACCATGGTGGCGGTGTTGTTATGGTATGTGCAAGCATAAGCTATGGACAACGAACACAATTGCATTTTATTGATGCCAATTTGAGTGCACAGAGATGCTGTGAGGCCCATTGTCGTGCCATTCATCCGCCGCCATCACCTCATGTTTCAGCATGATAATGTACGGGCCCATGTCGCAAGGACATGTACACCATTCCTGGAAGCTCAAAATGTCCCAGTTCTTCCATGGCCTGCATACTCATCAGACATGTCACCCATTGAGCATTTATGGGATGATCTGCATCGATGTGTACGACAAGGTGTTACAGTTCCCGCCAAAATCCAGCAACTTCGCACAGTCATTGAAGAGGAGTGGGACAACATTTCACAGGCCACAATCAACATCCGGATCACTCTATTTGAAGGAGATGTGTCATGCTGTATGCGGCAAATGGTGGTCAAACCAAACCTGACTGTTTTTATGATCCATGCCTCTACCTTTTTTGTAAGGTATCTGTGACCAACAGATGCATATCTGTATTCTCAGTCTTGTGAAATCTATAGATTAGGACCTAATGAATTTATTTCAATTGACTGATTTCCTTGATATGAACTGTAACTCAGTAAAATCATTGAAATTGTTGCATGTTGTGTTTATATTTTTTGTTCATTGTGTATTAATATCCTTGTCCTGAGGGTGGGAAAGGGGAGTGCACTTGAAAACATCAAACCGATTTACATTATATGCATTTGTAACCTCACCGTAGGTAGGCAATAACTTTTTTGGCAATACAATTTCTAAACTCCTGGAAGATACATTTTGGAACCATTATGGCAGCCAGTGA
This sequence comes from Salvelinus fontinalis, assembly GCF_029448725.1. Lineage (NCBI taxonomy): Eukaryota > Metazoa > Chordata > Actinopteri > Salmoniformes > Salmonidae > Salvelinus > Salvelinus fontinalis. Next base: position 17,770,313 of record NC_074688.1, on the reverse strand, counting down.
ATCAAGAGCGACCACGCCAAGTGCATGACTACGGCATCGGTTTGGAAGGTGAGCGAAGGGAGACGAGAGGAGAAGCTGTAAGCCCGCGGTGACAGCCAGTAAGTACCACACATAACAGGTGACAACTCCCTGGACGAGCAGAGATTTAACACGCCTTGTCAGGTTTGAGTCTTTTGAAGAAGCCAGAAAGATCCGGACAGAAATGAATTATTAAACTGAAAGGTTAGGCTATGATGACGAGTTGCTCCTTTACATTAGACTACCTTACACGTGATTATGAAAACAACTTATTGCCGCTAATTGTCAGATTTCAATGTGCTAACACATCATAACCACTGTAGAATAGAGTACATATCTTGATTTAAATGTTACCTTATATGGGGCAATAATAATTACCCCATAGCCTAGAGCAGGTTGCTCTGAGAAGCAACTCCTGTGACTATCGCAACTGTTTATTCTATTCTGTATCTAAAGGTTCAAACATATTATTAGCTCTTAGTTGGCATCCCATTATTTGCATTTACTTCTTGCAGAGTGACGATAAATGTTGTCAACCATGCTGAGTCTCTTCTTTCTGCATTATAGCCTTTTCTCCACTGTTGTTATAATATGAGTCTTGTGGGACATGAAGTCTCTAAGTAAGGTATGCTGCTGTCACAATCCCATCTAAATCTGCATGTTTGTTTCTTAAACAGGGCATGTTCGCTTCGGCTTTTTTCCCTAGCAAATCGACAGGAGATACAACCCGGGAGATGTGCTATAAAACAAACTGCGCTCTCAAAGGTATGTGTGACTTTGTAGCTGCCGCGTTTCCCTGTTAGCTGCACACCCTCTTGTCTTTTTAACTGTCACTTATTCACTCTCTGTTTTGTCATTTGCTCTATATATTCACTTGTCGCCTGGAACTTTTTTCGACAGCGGTATACAGTTGGGTTGCAATTAAATAGGCCTATATCAACAAAGCAACAAAAAAAGTATACATTGTAGAGAGTTATTCCATGCTTAAATTGTAGCAGAGTAAACAGACACCAGAAAACCATGACATGTTTTCTGCAGATTTGTGTTTGTTTGTTTATGTCTGGTGTTAAAACAAACAGCAGACATGTCATTGTTTCCAAATGTGCCATTCTGATTTTCTCTGACAGAGAGATTGAAGAATATAATATCGATGTATTATTTCAACGTTAATAGGACAGCATCATGATAACATCCATGTCAGTGGAGGGTATCACTCTGATTCCCATGCACACTTTTCCAAGGCATGCATATATCGCCATTGCATGAAATAGTGATGAGTTGTAGTCTTAGCCCTGCACACCAACAGGTCCCAAAAATTAAATTAGTATGCATTTTATTGTGTAAAAATAGACCTCCTCACTCCACATATTCAGGTCAGGACATTTAGACTTTTAGCATGTTTAGTCTATCTGAGAGACACCAACGACCACTTCCTATAGACCTACACACATCAAAGGTGAAGATTATAAGCTCAAACAGACCCAATTTGAAATAATTTTTACTAAAACGTACACAACGGGAACTCCCAGAGGGCTATTGCCAATGGGTCTTACTTAATTTCACCATGCACGCTCACTCAGACAGCAGACGTTTACTACTGATCTCAAGATTCGACCTATGACCTCAGGGCCCAGGGAGACGGAGCAGCTCAAGGGATTTAAACCATGAGACACTCTAATGTCATCTTTACAATAGCGGTGTGTTTGGCACAATAGCAAACAAAACAGCATGAAAAAGCGAGTGATGCCTGCGGTAATGTTGGGAATTATGACATTTGAGAAAGTGCGCAAAGCAAATATAAAAGGATGAGGAAAATGAAAGGAACAAACACAAAATTGTTTGGATTGAATAGACAAGTACTGTATAAAATAATACATTTAAAACACGTTAAAGCTTTTACTGAATTATATCGTTGTCAGTCTAAAATATCCCTTTCAGTATTGCAAGCCACAGTAGGCCTAAATAGGACAAGGCCATTTACACATAGCTGGAATAAAAGCCCTGATTCCATGTTAGTCAACATGAAGGAAGTGTCGACAAATTTACATTTATAACGACTGAAAATACAACTATACCATAATAGTACAGTCTACCTATTGTATATATTTTGTAAATTAGAAAAGTCCATAACATTCATTTATTTTTTCTGCCTGCTGCTAGTTTGCATTCATAGGCTCCTATGATTAGGCCTATCAATTCAATATAGTATGAAATGCATCAGCAATAGAAATGTATATTTGCATGTTGCACTTTAGCAGCCAATAGGGCCTTTCTGGACTGAGCTTTTGTTAATGGTCTTATTTTATGCCACATGAGCATTGTTAAATCGTCTAGATTTCATTTCCAAAACACATTTTTACTGGGAATTATAGTGGGAAACTAAATGGAAACAGCACCTGTCATAATAACCAAGTGTCACATTTAAACATCTCATTAGATCCTGTATTCTTGTTTTGTTCATTTCAAATAGCAGACATTAGTGCAAGGATATAGTATATCGTCTATTAGGTCGTGGGACTTTCAGAACGCGAACCGCAGTGTCCCCTGGCGTCAAATGGTAGAACTGCATACCTGTTATAATCCAAAGTCTACATACAGTATTTCTACAGTAATAAGGTTCATGACTTGTAAGGCTGACAAGAGGAGGAACAAAACCAAATGCAGCCCACGTTATTTCAGTTTGATTGGCTCATATCCAAACGTTCTATTCATTTGAAACGATCAATTAACACCACCAAATATTGGGAACTCCCACTGTTGCCAAATTGTATTAAGTTTATAAGAGTGTTGTTTGCTTTTCTATTCGACGGTGATTTCGAAGAACCTAACTTTTCTGTCGGAAATATGAATGAAATAAATAGGCTACATATCCAAACAGCTTTAGTTTATTATGTCTACTAAGTAAAAAATAAAAATAAACGATATTTTCTCTGAACTAAGCAATTCCAATGAATAGGCTGCTATAGGTTTAACTCGGATGGACTATAAACATAGACATTCTGTTTCCAAAACAGATTTACGCTCGTAAAAGGGGACATCATGGATTCATTTTTCATGCGCGACATGTCTTCTTGACAACGAGATCTATTCTGACTCGTCATTTCTGGCTCATATTCTGCATTTCTTTCCATATCCAAATCAAATCTCTTCCGTTTTATGGCTTGTCAAGCCGCCAATTTATGGAAGTAAAAAAGGAGGTCAACGCGCGCCTGGAGGGCTGAAGGGGCAGCTGCTCTCTCGCTGACCAGCTCCCCGTCACACCTCGCGCTATTTCTAAAGGCATTCTTTGGCGAGTAATTAATAGGAAATAATGGCGTTGCCAGAGGTGCCACATCACTTTCCAGAATGTCACGGTCTAAGGAAGGACTCTATCTCGCTCTTCACTACATTATTATTTTTGTTATTGTAAATGACACATTAGCTGCTGAAACGTGCTATTGGAATTGACATCCGCTACGCTTGGCTGGTTCATATAGCAGTCAGTATGCACAACATACTTCACTGAGGAAAGAGGACGAATCTGTCAACAACACAGTATAGCTGGCGTGTAAATGTCCCTTACATATAATGCAACAAAAAACATTGCAGCCTTATTCAAACTTTTCATGCAATATATATTTTGTGAAGTTTATCTCTGGATAGTAGCCTAAACGATTGGCTATATTGTATTGAAGTATCCTCCTAAAATAATGTATAAGGCAGTGCAGGCCTTTTTTATAGACCTATAAAACCTGACAAGCTCACTGATTTGCCTATGTTTAAAAACCCTACATTTATAATGACGAAAACGAATTCAAACAAAGTCCGGTAGCAATTATATCACATTTATATTATTAAGAACACATTTATAATTATTGCATAGCTAGTCCTATAATTGCACCATAACGCACTTGTCCGCCCAATTAGCAGAAACAATTATTATAACTCTGGCCCTAATTATGTCTCAGTTTAACGCCGGCGAGCTCAAGCTAGTCTATAATTCAGTAATTAAAATGTTCTGTGCCCCGTGCCTTTAGGGCAGCGCGTGATTAGGACCTGTCAGCCGCTGAGCTGAACAGAACCAGTCGAGCGTGTTGAGCAACATGACCCGCTATTGTTAAACCTTGTCAACATATTAACCTGACTATTCCCTACAGTCATCATGAACTGAATTGGTACGTTAGATTGTTTTAATGGAGGGGTGAAAAAATGAAAAAAGGATGGGAAAAGTGATGTTCTAATTGAAAAACAGTTGGCATTTTATTATCGAAGAGAGCGTTAGTGATGGAGGAGCCTTTTACCGGATGGAGGATGAACGCGTCAGGATTTAAACTGTCCAGATTAAAGTAATTTACAGTGAAATAATAAGGGTATTCCTTGTTAACCTTCACTGATGTGTCATAGATTTAAATAATGGTTTCCTTGTTTAAAACGATCGTTATTTTCCCCGCATAAAATTACAAGGGAATTGGAAACACATTTACTGTTACTATACAGCCTGGTTGTATTTTGTGTGTACATTACAGGGAATGGCAAAGGAGCACTGTACATTGAATATATGTCTTCTTTTAATCTTGGTCAGACAGGGAAAAAAACGTAATGGCATTTGACAAAAGATTAAGCATATTTTTGGAGGACCAAAATGGTGCATTCCAAGCAGTTTTTATCCTTGTCAAAATGTATTGATTTCTGTGCTTTTGTATGGTGGTTGATGTCTTCCTTACTTACCTTAGCTGGTCAGTGGGAGAAGTTGACCATTCTTGAAACAAATGTTTTGGGGAAATTATGAAATTCACCCATTATACACCATAGATTGGTCCCATGGGTCCAACATTGAATTCATTGTAACCTATTTTCGAAGTGTTTTAGATTTGTTCCAGGTCAATAATACACTGTGCACATGTTCAGCCATAGTCTAAATAAAACATATACAATTCTATTCCTCACTCTTTATTATTAAAACATTATTATTAAAATGTATAACAGCACTTAGTCTATTAAATAATTAATAATATAGGCTACTAATAATGCATTTTGGAACACTTTTTGAGTTCTCATTACAACCAGGCCTGTCCTCAATAGCAAAACTTTCCATAATTTGTATGTTTTCATAAATAATAAGAACCATTCAAACATATGAAAACATCCAATTAATATACTATTTAACCCACTAGTGTATGCTGTGGCTGTAGTAAAGTGCCAGGACAGGCTAGGGGTATAAGTATAGAGAGGAGACCAAAGGGCAATGTATTTCATTAATTTCCTTCAGCCACAATCAGGGCACCTGGGTTTCCTTTCCTTTGGTGCATCCACAAGTAAATTATTAATGGGAGGATAAAAGTGTGAGTGTTGGGGGATCGAGACAGTCAGACAGACAGACAGACAAGAAACAGTGCCCCCCCCCCGCCCCACACACACCCTTCCATCCCTCTCTGCCCATCCTTATCCTTCTCCCTCCCTGACTGCTCCCCATCACCTCTCCATCCTCACCCCCACCCTCTTCCCTCCCTGACTATCCCCCTATCACCCCTCCATCCCCACCCCCTCTGAACTTGCCCCCTTGTCATGTGGTGGCCTCTCACACCCGGCCTCTTCTGACGACCGCTTGAAGTGCAAATCTGTGTTCCAACTTGTTCCTGGTGTCTGTCAGCATGTTTTTCTCTTGTCAGCGGAGTGGGGCAATGGATGTTGTCCCAAATGGCACCCTATTCCCAGTATAATGGACTACTTTTGAACCATATGACCCATAGGGCTCTGGACAAAAGTAGTGCCGTATGTAGGGAATAGGGTGCCACACATGCCATCTCACCCCTGTACCTCTCCTGTAACGGGATCATTGACAGGCCAGTGACACTGCCCAAATGGATAATGGAAACCTATTGATTTTCTCTTCTTTTTTTGTACAGGAAGCCAGCAGACAGCGGTGGCTAGGTTGGCACGTCAGAATAACCAGCCAGAAAAGAAAGAGAGAGAAGGATGTGATCAATGGACTTGAACTCTGGAGCTCCACTGCCACAGACGGAAAGGTGGGTGAAAAAAGCCAGGCCAACAGACAGGGAAAGGCTATCAGTCAATCCAGTTTCTCATGGTGCAGCTGCATTTCAAAATACACCCTATTCCCTACACCCATAGGGTTCCGGCTTTGGTCAAAAGTAGTGCACTATATAGGGAATAAGGTGCCATTTAGGATGTACCCATAGTCTACCAGTCCACCTGAAACACCCTAAAGGGTCAGACACACCGAGAAATCTGACTGCCGATAGGTATGCCTACTTAGTACTTCTGCCCAGAGTGTCGGCAGTTAACTTTTTCTTGTTCACATAGAACCGATTTGCTTCGTTTAAACACTCGAAGGCCACAAGGTGGCAGTAGCCAGTTGTTTGGCTTGTGTCTGCTTTAGCTAATGTTATACAACTGGTGGGTCTAATCCTGAATGCTGATTGTATTAAAACCGCATTCCAGCCGGTGTCTAGTCCACAAATTACCACCGGATAAATCTATGACGTTAAAATGACTATTTACTCTGTACCATCTAGCTCCGCAATCCACTGTCTCATCAGCCCAGCCAGGCAAGTTATGAACCTGATCTCCACTAGAAAAAGCATTTAGAAGTAACATTTAGTTTTCAACAGCAGAGATTTGTATAAACCTGTCTCTCCAACATTTGCAACATTGTTTCAATATTCAAATTCAATCTCCAGCTGTCCCATAGTTATGAACGTGTAGGGGTTGAAGTCAGGACAAGACAGACAGTCAGGCAGCGTTTCTCTGCCAGTCGAAATCATGAATCAGCTGGCATCATTTTTATGGATATATACAAGGAAATGGTAAATGAAATGAAGTGCAGCTAGTTTGCAGTCTTTACAGCTTCAGTTTGAAGTGATTGTGTTTGTTGTTTTGTTGGCTAGCTCCTCTGTGTCCTGACGAGAGAGCACATTTTCTATGCCAGGCAAAATAGCATCTCTTAGCGCATTGTTTTATGGAGGTATCCAAATACAGTGCATTCGGAAAGTATTCCGACCCCTTCTCTTTTTCCAAATTTTATTACATTACAGCCTTAATTTTTTCCCTCATCAATCTACACACAATACCCCATAACGACAAAGCGAAAAAAGGTTTTCAGAAATGTTAGCAAATGTCTTAAAAATAAAAAACAGGAATACCTTATTAACATAAGTATTCAGACCCTTTGCTATGAGATTTGAAATTCAGATCTGGGGAAGGGTACTAAACAATGTCTGCAGCATTAAAGGTCCCCAAGAACACAGTGGCCTCCATCATTCTTAAATGGAAGAAGGTTGGAACCACCAAGACTCTTCCTAGAGCTGGCCGCCAGGCCAAACTGAGCAATCGGGGTAGAAAGGCCTTGGTCAGGGAGGTGACCAAGAACCCAATGTTCACTTTGACAGCTCCAAAGTTCCTCTGTGAAGATGGGATAACTTTCCAGAATCAAATCAAATCCATTTTTATTTCCCAGGCGCCGAATACAACAGGTTTAGACCTTACAGAGAAATGCTTAATTACAAGCCCTTAACCAAAAATGCAGTTGTTAGTTAAGGGCTTGTACCGGTACAGAGTCAATGTGCGGGGGCAAGGGTGTCGAGGTAATTGAGGTAATATGTACATGTAGGTAGAGTTATTAAAGTGACTTAAAGGACAACCATCTCTGCAGCACTCCACCAATCAGGCCTTTATGGTAGAGTGGCCAGATAGAAGCCACTCCTCAGTAAAAGGCACATGACAGCCCGCTTGGAGTTTGCCAAAAGGCACCTAAAGACTCTCAGACCATAAGAAACAAGATTCTCTGGTTCGACAAAACCAAGATTAAACACTTTGGCCTGAATGCCAAGTATCACGTCTAGACGAAACCTGGCACCATCCCTACGGTGAAGCATGGTGATAGCAGCATCATGCTGTGGGGATGTTTTTCAGAAACTGGCAGGGGACTAGGGGACCAGTCAGGATTGAGGGAAAGATGAATGGAGCAAAGTACAGAAAGATCCTTGATGTAAACCTGCCCCAGAGCGCTCAGGACCTAAGACTGGGGCGAGTGTTCACCTTCCAACAGGACAACGACCCTAAGCACAAAACCAAGACAACGCAGGAGTGACTTCGGGACAAGTCCTTGAGTGGCCCAACAGAGCCCGGACTTGAACCCGATCGAACATCTCTGGAGAGACCTGAAAATAACTGTGCAGTGACTCTCCCCATCCAACCTGTCAGAGCTTGAGAGGATCTGAAGAGAAGAATAGGAGAAACTGCCCAAATACAGGTGTGCCAAGCTTGTAGCGTCATACCCAAGAAACCTCGAGGCTGCCAAAGGTGCTTCAACAATGTACTGAGTAAAGGGTCTGAATATTTATGTAAATGTGATATTTCAGTTTTATATTTTTTATACATTTGCAAAAATGTTTAAAAAAACTGTTTTTGCTTTTTCATTGTGTGGTATTCTGTGTAGATTGATGAGAAAAATATATATATTTCATCCATCTTAGAATAAGGCTGTAACATAACAACATTTTGAAAAAATCAATCCGAATGCACTGTAAATGTCATGAGAAAACAGCTTAAACAAATGCAAATGCAGCTAATGTTGTTTTTCTGTCTGCACTGTTTGACGTGACTGTAAGTTAGCCATAGTTGGCTAGCTAGCAAGCAAGGGATAAGAACGTTGCCAGCCAGTATGGCAATGGAACATTTAGAACGAATGACTGGGTCGCGTCCATAGATACAGAACAAAAAGACTGAACGACTGGATCGCCTCTCTGGCTATCACGACTCAGGATAAGACCCAGGAAACAAGAGACAAAGGGCTGTGAGACAGAGGTTTAATCTTAGACACCTGGAAAGTGGTATGTATACGAAGGGTGGGAGGCAACAGAAGACGAACAGCAGTGGGGCTAAGGATTTTAGAGATGAAGCGGGGGGAAAGTTTATGGGACTCCACCCAGAGGAACATCTGGGCTGAGTGTTTGCTGACTTCTTCTTCTTGCTCAGGGAAGAGCGGAGATTGGGAACCCAAGGAACACATAAAGGGCGAGAGACCAGTGGACAGGGAAGGGTGTTGCAGTCTTACTCCACCCACACAAGTTGATGGTTCCAGGTGGTGGGGTTGGCAGAGACAAGGCAACAATGTGTCGTCTCCAGGTCCTGATTGGCTCGCTCTGACTGGCTGTTAGATTGAGGATGAAACCCGGAGGACAGGCTGGCCGATGACCCAATGAGGGTGCAGAGCGCCTTCCAGAATCTGGACGAGAACTGAGGACCACAATCGGAGACCATGTCGACCGGAAGTCCATGGATCCGGAAGACGTGCTATACCATGAGCTGGGCCGTCTTATGTGCTGAGGGTAACTTGGGAAGGGGAATGAAATAGGAGGCTTTGGAAAAACCTATCCACTACCGTAAGGATAGTGGTGCTGCCATCTGACGGAGGGAGACCAATGACAAAATCCAGGGATATTTGGGACCAGGGGTGGTCGGGAACATGGAGTGGTTGAAGGAGGCCTGCCGCAGCTTGTCGCAAAGTCTTATTCTGCGCACACACAGTGCAGGTGCTGACGGACGTGGAGACATCAGGAACCATGGTGGGCTACCAAAACCATTGGCGGAGGAAAGTCAGGGTCCGGTGGGAGCCGGGATGGCAGTTAAGGCTAGAGGAATGAGCCCATTCCAGGACCGGGGACCGGGCAGAAAGTGGGACCGGCTTGGTGCGCTGCGCCTTGTGGACCAGGTTCTCGATGACCCAGATGAGTGTAGCTACCAGACAGGAGGTAGGGAGGATGGTCTCAAGGTCAGATGGTGTAGCTGCGGAGCTATTCAAGTGAGAAAGGGCATCAGGCTTCACATTCTTAGACCCAGGGCGAAAGGAGATTGGAAAATTAAAACGAATGAATAACAGAGCCCAAAGAGTCTACATTGAGTTGAGGCGGACCAGGTTCTGCCGCAGCTGGTTTGGGGATATTCCAGATTCATATGGTCAGTTCACACTAATAATGGATGGTCCGCCCCTTCTAGCCAGTGTCTCCACTCCTCTAGTGCCATCTTGACCGCAAGAAGTTCCTGATTTCTCACATCGTAGTTCCTCTCAGCGGGATTAAGACGATGGGACAGGAAAGCTCAGGGATGCAGCTTTTGGTCCTAGGCAGAACGCTGGGACAGGATGGTCCCCACTCCAACGTCCGAGGCATCGACCTCCACCACAAACTGACGGAATGGGTCTGGATGGATTAAGATGGGGGCTGTAGTGAATCGATGCTTGAGATCCGAAAATGCCCGGTCCGCAGCTGGGGACCATGTGAATGGAACTTGGGTGAGGAGAGTGCAGAGAGGGGGGGAAGCCAGGGTGCTGTAGCCCGAGCTGAAGCGGTGGTAGAAATAAAAAATCTCCGAAAATTTTGAAGCTGGACTCTAGATGGGGTTGGGGCCACTCCACCACCACTCTCACCTTGTTAGGATCCATTTGAAAGTTCCCTGCAGTGATTATGTACAGTTGAAGTCGGAAGTTTGCATACACCTTAGCCAAATACATTTAAACTCAGTTTTTCCACAATTCCTGACATTTAATCCTAGTAAAAAGTCCCTGTCGTAGCGTCAGTTAGGATCACCACTTTATTTTAAGAATGTGAAATATCAGAATAGTATTAGAGAGAATTATTTCTTTCAGCTTTTATTTCTTTCATCACATTCCCCGTGGGTCAGAAGTTTACATACACTGAATTAGAATTTGGTAGCATTGCCTTTAAATTGTTTAACTTGGGTCAAACGTTTCAGGAGCCTTCCACAAGCTTCCCACAATAAGTTGGGTGAATTTTGGCCCATTCTTCCTGACAGAGCTGGTGTAACTGAGTCAGGTTTGTAGGCCTCCTTGCTCGCACATGATTTTTAGGTTCTGCCCACACATTTTCTATAGGATTGAGGTCAGGGCTTTGTGATGGCCGCTCCAATACCTTGACTTTGTTGTCCTTAAGCCATTTTGCCACAACTTTGGAAATATGCCCATTTGCGAACAAGCTTTAACTTCCTGACTGATATCTTGAGATGTTGCTTCAATATATCCACATAATTTTCCTCCCTCATGAAGCCATCTATTTTGTGAAGTGCACCAGTCCCTCCTGCAGCAAAGCAACCGCACAACATGATGCTGCCACCCCCGTGCTTCACGGTTGGGGTGGTGTTCTTTGGCTTGCAAGCTTCTCCCTTTTTGCTCCAAACATAACAATGGTCATTATGGCCAAACAGTTCTATTTTTGTTTCATCAGACCAGAGGACATTTCTCCAAAAAGTATGATCTTTGTCCCCATGTGCAAACCATAGTCTGGCTTTTTTATGGCAGTTTTGGAGCTGTGACTTCTTCCTTGCTGAGCGGCCTTTCAGGTTATGTCGATCTAGGACTATTTTTTACTGTGGATAGAGATACTTTTGTACCTGTTTCCTCCATCATCTTCACAAGGTCCTTTGCTGTTGTTCTGGGATTGAATTGCACTTTTCGCACTAAAGTACATTCATCTCTAGGATACAGAACGTGTCTCCTTCCTAAGCAGTATGACGGCTGCGTTGTCCCATGGTGTTTATACTTGCATACTATTGTTTGTACAGATAAACGTGGTACCTTCAGGCTTTTGGAAATTACTCCCAAGGATGAACCAGACTTGTGGACGTCTACAATATATTTTCTGAGGTCTTGGCTGATTTCTTTTGATTTTCCCATGATGTCAAGCAAAGAGGCACTGAGTTTGAAGGTAGGCCTTGAAATACATCCACAGGTACACCTCCAATTGACTCAAATGATGTCAATTAGCCTATGAAAAGCTTCTAAAGCCATGACATAATTTTCTGGAATTTTCCAAGATGTTTAAAGGCACAGTCAACTTAGTGTATGTAAACTTCTGACCCACTGGAATTGTGATACAGTGAAATAATCTGTCTGTAAACAATTGTTGGAAAAATTACTTGTGTCATGCACAAAGTTGTTTGTTAACCAGAAATTTGTGGAATGGTTGAAAAACGAGTTGTAATGACTCCAACCTGTGTATGTAAACTTCCGACCAGCTTTAACAAAGAACTGGTTCTCCAGGGGGCGCTGTAGGACTTGTCGGACATGGAGAACATGCTCTTGAGCCGAACGGGAAAAGACAAGGATGTCGTCGAGGTAGACAAACACAAACCGGTTCAACATGTCACGATGTCATTGAGCACGTCGTTGACCAGGGCCTGGAACACTGCGGGTGCGTTGTTCAGTCCGAATGGCATAACCAGGTACTCATAGTGCCCGATAGCCATGTTAAAGACTATCTTCCATTCGTCTCCTTCTCGTATCAAAACCAGATGGTATGTCTTCCGAAGGTCCAGCTTTGAGAAAATGGTCGCTCCCTGGAGAAACCCAAAAGACAAGGAGAGGAGTGGTGTAATTAAGGCACCGGTAGTTCAAACACGGCGCAGGGTTTTGTCCTTCTTCTCCACCTTCTTCTCCCTGGCACCGGCCAGGACAAGACAGGGAATAAAGCCACCGCCGAGGCTGTGTAGTGCCCGAGAGGAGGTCAATGGCGCAGTCGTAGGGTCGATGTGAATGAAGAGATGTTGTGCAGGCCTTGTTGAAAACCTCCCAGAGGTCCTGGTACTCCATGTGAACAGCTGAGAGATCTGAGGCTTTTCCAAAGCCCGCAGGAGGACGTCCAGGCTGCACCGCCTTGAGACAATGTGCATGACAGAACGGGCTCCAACCCAGGATAGAACCCGTAGCCCAGTCGATCAAGGGGCTGTGCCTCTGAAGCCATGACAATCCTAAAACCACGGTTACATGAGGAGACTCAATGAGCAGAAACTGCATGGACTGTGGTTACCTGACACCCGCAGGTTGATGGGAACCGTACTGTGTGTGGCCCTGCCAATAAAGCATCTGTCGAATGCTCTGGCATCCATTGAAATTGAGAGGGGTTGTGTGGAGATACCCAGCTCCAACACCAGGGTAGCGCCCAAGCTCCCGTCGGCCCAAGAGTCCATGAGCACCCAGAGAGATTTAGACCGGTCACCCCACAGCATGACAGCATGGAGAGGAGTGCGAGTAATGGGAGGTGGGAGACTCCCTGTATGGCCCAACAGCGTACTCGTACCTACGGATGAGCCTGGTCTTTTACTGGATAGGTGGATATGTAATGTCCTGAAGTAACACAACAGACAGTGGAGCTCAGTCTGCGTAAACGTTCCTCAGTAGACAATCTAGCCCTGCCCAGTTACATGGGCACCAGAGGAGGTGACTCGACCGTCCTCGATGATTCCCGAGGGAAATTGTGTGACATCGAATTCTCTCGGGAATGCAGGCGTCGGGGACTTCCGGGATTTTTCAGAGGCAAGGGGAAACCCGTGGACGAGCGCGTGTGGCCGGAATCCTTATCCTTATGCTCAAGGCTATGAGTCGAGGTCCATGGGCAGCTCCCGGGCTGCGGGTTAATCTTTAATTCCCTCGAATAATCCGTGAAGGAAGGTGTCAAACAGGGACTCCGGGTTCCAGGCAATCTCGGCGGCCAACGTGCGAAAATCTACCACGTAGTCTACCACACTACGGGAGTCTTGATGCAGCATAAGTAGCTTCCGAGCCGCCTCTCTCCTGAACACTGGAGAATCGAACACCTTCCTTACATTCGCCATGAAATCCTCCAGACTAAGGCAAATGGTGGATTGTTTCTCCCACACCGCCGTAGCCCAGGCGAGCGCCCTCCCGGACATCAACGCTATAATATATGCTATCTTCAAGCGATCCGAAGAAACCGAAGAGGGCTGTAGCTTGAAAATGGGAGAGCACTGGAAGAGAAATGCCTGGCAGGTTCCAGTATCCCCAGCATAGTGCTCCTGAGGAGGTAAGCGGGCTTCTCAGGAAGCCGGGCTAGGCTGGGGAGAAGCGCAGCTGGTAGCAGGGTTACTGGGAGTCTGGGAAGTTACTGTTGTGGCTTGCTGCCTAGTAGATAGTCAGCGCAATAGTTCCAACAATGCATTGAAGGCATGGTCATGGCGTTCCGCCAAGGTATGGAGTCACTCCACAAGGTTATGAAGTAACTCCTCGTGTCTTGCAATGGTGGCTCCTTGGAGGGAGACAGCGTTGCGGAGCTGGTCCGAGTCTGCTGGGTCAGTCATGACCAGTTTACAAACTGATCACGACTCAGGAAAAGACCCAGATGCAGGCATAGGAGCCAGATAGTACGATTCTCAGAATATTTATTATAACAAAGGGGGCAGTCAAAAGGCAGGTCTAGGGTAGGCAGAGGTTTGTAAACCACGTCAGAGTTAGGCTGGCACAATACGGCAGGCAGGCTCAGGGTCAGGACAGGCAGAAAGGTCAGAACTGGAAGACTAGAAAACAAAAACTTGAGAACAGGAAAAATGAGAAACACGCTGATACAACCTAACGAGACAAGACAAACTGGCAACGGACAAATATGATGTGATTTGTGCGGATGGAATCAGCCAGCGCTCCATACCTTATTCCGAAGAAGACTCTGCGAAGAGGTCCAGATGGTGTTGACATGTCAGGACAACAACCTTTCCTTGGACTCGCTCATAGTGATGGCCATCCACCGGATAAACTTCTTCAAGACAAGACAAACTGGCAACAGAAACAAAAAACGCAGGTATAAATACACAGGATAATGTGGAAAAATAGAGACACCTGGTGGGGGGTGGAGACAAGCACAAGACAGGTGAAACAGATCAGGGTGTGACACTGGCAACCAAACCAATAGAATGAACAACCAGCCGGCTTGGATAGCAACCCTAGATTTGTGTCGGGACTATATCTTCTGGGAGGATGAAATAGTATAACGTTTCCAAATAACGTTTCAATGAAAATATGTCTATCATTATTATTATTATTTGAATATTTTGGTAACCCATTTTATAAAGTGATAAGGCATTATCACTAAATAAGAAAACTGGCAAGCTGTGCTAATGTTGCTGCTAGCTAGCTAGAATTTGTAGTAAGCCCTTTCCTTGTTAATACTAAACAGATGGCCACTACAACTAGATAACTAGCGTATCTAGAACATTATAATTAAATCACAATGGATTCGTTTTTGCATGAAGAAACTACCTGTTAGCTGTCGAGAGTTGGTGGAGTAGCAGCTAGTTATGTTTTGCTAAATTGCAATGTTAACCATTTAGCTAATGTTAGTTAGCAAGTGAAATGGCACTGGCAGTATGGATCAATGGAGAGTGAATTAAATTATTTCTTCATCATTTTGCTAGATAACTAGCTAAGTCAAGCATTTCGTGTTGTGTGCATTGTGCTGCACTTACCACCACATTTGATTTATATGAAGTGTGTGTGACAGCCTGGCTCAGTTAGCAAGCTAATGTTAGCTCAGCCTGATCACTAGAAATAGACTACGATTTCAGGCGTTTGAGAACGTCGATATACATGTCTTCCTCGGCACTCACACAAAAAATGTAAATGATTGCCCAGCACTGGGCACCAACTAATGATGCTCAGAGCTAAAGTGTGCTGCTCAGACCAATGCACCACCACAGATCACAATGCTCTAGCAAGCTGTGAGAATACTTGATGGTAATAGCGAGTCCTTTTTTATAATTATAATTATTTTAATTAAGCCTTCCCCAATCCATAGGATTAACCTTAACCACTCAGAATTAATGCCTAGACTGTTAACCTTTGAATTATTTCTGTTTTGACCCTGCAACCACACAGAATGAATCCTGTAACCACTCGGAAATAATGCATCAAAAATAGACATTGTAAATAGACATAAATAGACATTGTAATACATTGTTGCGTTAGCTAGCTAGCTAACTAATGAGCAGTTGCACATTATCAAACTGAACCTAACAAACAAAATCCTTCTTCAAACACAAAACCCCTTAGCTAGATGTAAACACAACATATGTATTATGCAGCTTTGTTGTTTTAGTGAAAAACATTCTGATGAAAAGGGGGTGGATTACATCGGGAAAGGTGCCTTCTTTTTTTCTTTTTCTTGTCACTTCTGCCAGCTCACCCACGTGGAGTTTAAAAATAAAAATAAATGATTTCACCTTTATTTAACCAGGTAGCCAGTTGAGAACAAGTTCTCATTTACAACTGTGACCTGGCCAAGATAGAGCAAAGCAGTGCAACACAAACAACACAGAGTTACACATGGGATAAACAAACGTACAGGCAATAACACAATAGAAAAGTCTACATATTGTCACGTCCTGACCATAGTGCTTATGTGTTTTGCTTGTTTTAGTGTTGGTCAGGACGTGAGCTGGGTGGGCATTCTATGTTGTGTGTCTAGTTTGTCTGTTTCTGTGTTCGGCCTAATATGGTTCTCAATCAGAGGCAGCTGTCAATCGTTGTCCCTGATTGAGAATCATATATAGGTGGCTTGTTTTGTGTTGGAATTTTGTGGGTGGTTGTTTCCTGTCTGTGTGTTTTGTCTGCACCAGAAAGGACTGTATCGGTAAGCCACGTTTGTTATTTTGTAGTTTTGTAAGTGTTCACGTTTTCGTCTGTCATTAAATTATGTTGAACACGGAATACGCTGCGTCTTGGTCCGATCCCTGCTACACCTTCTTCAGATGAAGAGGAGGAAGGCTACCGTTACACATATAGTGTGTGCAAATGTAGTAAGATTAGGGAGGTAAGGCAATAAATAGGCCATAGTGGTGAAAAAAATACAATTTAGCAATTAAACACTGCAGTGATAGATGTGCAGAAGATGAATTTGCAAGTAGAGATACTGGGGTGCAAAGGAGCAAAAAAATAAATAACAGTATGGGGATGAGGTAGTTGGGTGGGCTATTTACAGATGGGCTATGTACAGGTGCAATGATCGATCAGTGGGCTGCTCTGACAGCTGATGCTTAAAGTTAGTGAGGGAAATATAAGTCTCCAGCTTCAGTGATTTTTGCAATTCGTTTCAGTCATTGGCAGCAGAGAACTGGAAGTAAAGGCGGCCAAAGGAGGAGCTGGCTTTGGGGGTGACCAGTAAAATATACCTGCTGGAGCGCATACTACGGGTGGGTGCTGCTATGGTGACCAGTGAGCTGAGATAAGGCGGGGCTTTACCTAGCAAAGACATATAGATGACCTGGAGCCAGTGGGTTTGGCAACGAATATTAAACGAGGGCCAGCCAACGAGAGCATACAGGTCACAGTGGTGGTTAGTATATGGGGCTTTGGTGACAAAACAGATGGCACTGTGATAGACTATGTCGAATTTGCTGAGTAGAGTGTTGGATGCTATTTTGTAAATGACAAGGATCGGTAGGGTAGTCAGTTTTACGAGAGATGTTTGGCAGCATGAGTGAAGGGTGCTTTGTTGTGAAATAGGAAGCAGATTCTAGATTTAATTTTGGATTGGAGATGCTTAATGTGAGTCTGGATGGAGAGTTTACAGTCTAACCAGACACCTAGGTATTTGTAGTTGTCCACATATTCTAAGTCAGAACCGTCCAGAGTAGTGATGCTAGACAGGTGGGCGGGTGCGGGCAGCGGTCGGTTGAAGAGCATGTATTTAGTTTTACTTGCATTGAAGAGCAGTTGGAGGCCACGGAAGGAGTGTTGTATGGCATTGAAGGTCGTCTGGAGGTTTGTTAACACAGTGTCCAAAGAAGGGCCAGAGGTGTACAGAATGGTGTCGTCTGCGTAGAGGTGGATCAGAGAATCACCAGCAGCAGGAGCGACATCATTGATGTATACAGAGAAAAGAGTCTGCCCGAGGATTGAACCCTGTGGTACCCCCATAGAGACTGCCAGAGGTCTGGACAACAGGCCCTCCGATTTGAAACGCTGACCTCTATCGGAGAAGTAGTTGGTGAACCAGGCAAGGCAGTCATTTGAGAAACCAAGGCTGTTGAGTCTGCCGATAAGAATGCGGTGATTGACAGAATCGAAAGCCTTGACCAGGTCGATGAATACGGCTGCGCAGTATTGTCTTTTATCAATGGCGGTTATGATATCATTTAGGACCTTGAGTGTAGCTGAGGTGCACCCATGACCAGCTCGGAAACCAGATTGCATAGCGGAGAAGGCACGGTGGGATTCGAAATGGTCGGTTATCTGTTTGTTAACTTGGCTTTCGAATACTTTAGAAAGGCAGGGTAAGATAGATATAGGTCTGTAGCAGTTTGGGTCTAGAGTGTCACCCCCTTTGAAGAGGGGGATGACCGTGGCAGCTTTCCAATCTTTAGGGATCTCAGACGATATGAAAGAGAGGTTGAACAGGCTAGTAATGGGGGTTGCAACAATTGAGGCAGATTATTTTTGAAAGAGAGGGTCCAGATTGTCTAGCCCGGCTGATTTTTAGGGGTCCAGATTTTGCAGCTCTTTCAGAACATCAGCTATCTGGATTTGGGTGAAGGAGAAATGAGGGAGGCTTGGGCAAGTTGCTGTGGGGGATGCAGAGGTGTTGACCGGGTAGGGGTAGCCAGGTGGAAAGCATGGCCAGCCGTAGAAAAATACTTATTGAAATTCTCAATTATCGTAGATTTATCGGTGGTTACAGTGTTTCCTAGTGGGCAGCTGGGAGGAAGTGATCTTATTCACCATGGACTTTACAGTGTCCCAGAACTTTTTGGAGATTGTGCTACAGGATGCAAATTTCTGCTTGAAAAAGCTAGCATTTGCTTTCCTAACTGCCTGTGTATATTGGTTCCTAACTTCCCTGAAAAGTTGCATATCGCGGGGGCTATTCAATGCTAATGCAGTACGCCACAGGATGTTTTTGTACTGGTCAAGGGCAGTCAGGCATGCTTATTTTTTATTTAATTTTTTTACCCCCTTTATCTCCCCAATTTCATGGTATCCAATTGTTAGTAGTTACTGTCTTGTCTCATCGCTGCAACTCCCATACGGACTCGGGAGAGGCGAAGGTCGAGAGCCATCCGTCCTCCGAAACACAACCCAACCAAGCCGCACTGCTTCTTGACACAGCGCGCATCCAACCCGGAAGCCAGCCGCACCAAAGTGTCAGAGAAAACACCGTACACCTAGCAACCTGGTCAGCGTGCACTGCGCCCGGCCCGCCACAGGAGTCGCTAGTGCGCGATGAGACAAGGATATCCCTGCCGGCCAAACCCTCCCTAACCCGGACGACGCTGGGCCAATTGTGTGCCGCCCCATGGGCCTACCGGTCGTGACCGGCTGCGACAGAGCCTGGGCTCGAACCCAGAATCTCTGGTGGCACAGCTAGCACTGCGATGCAGTGCCTTAGACCACTGTGCCAGCCGGGAGGCCGGGGCATGCTTATTTAAGATGGTGAGGAAAGCACTTTTTTATGGAACGGTCTGCCTACCCATGTGAGAGACGCAGACTCAGTCTCAACCTTTAAGTCTTTACTGAAGACTTTTCTCTTCAGTAGGTCATATGATTGAGTGTAGTCAGGCCCAGGAGTGTGAAGGTGAACGGAAAGGCTCTGGAGCAACGAACCGCCCTTGCTGTCTCTGCCTGGCCGGTTCCCCTCTCTCCACTGGGATTCTCTGCCTCTAACACTATTACAGGGGCTGAGGCACTGGCTTACTGGTGCTCTTTCATGCCGTCCCTAGGAGGGAGGCGTCACTTGAGTGGGTTGAGTTACTGACATGATCTTCCTGTCTGGGTTGGCGCCCCCCTTGGTTTGTGCTGTGGTGGAGATCTTTGTGGGCTATACTCGGCCTCAGGATTGTGAGTTGGTGGTTGAAGATATCCCTCTAGTGGTGCGGGGGCTGTGCTTTGGCAAAGTGGGTGGGGTTATATCCTTCCTGTTTGGCCCTGGCTGGGGGTATCATCGGATAGGGCCACAGTGTCTCCTGACCCCTCGTGTCTCAGCCTCCAGTATTTATGCTGCAGTAGTTTATGTGTCGGGGGGCTAGGGTCAGTTGGTTATATCTGGAGTACTTCGCCTGTCTTATCCAGTGTCCTGTGTGAATTTAAGTATGCTCTCTCTAATTCTCTCCTTCTCTCTTTCTTTCTCTCTCTCTGAGAACCTGAGCCCTAGGACCATACGTCAGGACTACGGGGCATGATGACTCCTTGCTGTCCCCAGTCCACCTGGCCTTGCTGCTGTTCCAGTTTCAACTGTTCTGCCTGCGGTTATGGAACCCCTACCTGTCCCAGACTTGCTGCTTTCAACTCTTAATGATCGGCTATGAAAAGCCAACTGACATTTATTCCTGATTATTATTTGACCATGCTTGTCATTTATGAACATTTTGAAAATCTTGGCTCTCTCTAATTCTCTCCTTCTCTCTTTCTTTCTCTCTCTCGGAGGACCTGAGCCCTAGGACCATACGTCAGGACTACCGGGCATGATGACTCCTTGCTGTCCCCAGTCCACCTGGCCTTGCTGCTATTCCAGTTTCAACTGTTCTGCCTGCGGTTATGGAACCCCAACCTGTCCCAGACCTGCTGTTTTCAACTCTTAATGATCGGCTATGAAAAGCCAACTGACATTTATTCCTGATTATTATTTGACCATGCTTGTCACTTATGAACATTTTGAACATCTTGGCCATGTTCTATTATAATCTCCACCCGGCACAGCCAGAAGAGGACTAGCCACCCCTCATAGCCTGGTTCCTCTCTAGGTTTCTTCCTAGGTTTTGGCCTTTCTAGGGAGTTTTTCCTAGCCACCGTGCTTCTACACCTGCATTGCTTGCTGTTTGGGGTTTTAGGCTGGGTTTCTGTACAGCACTTCGAGATATTAGCTGATGTACGAAGGGCTATATAAAAAATAAAATAAATAAACTTGACTTGACTTTGAAAGAATACCCAGGCATCCTCTACTGTCAGAATGAGGTCAATATCCTTCCAGGATACCCGGGCCAGGTCAATTAGAAATGCCTGCTCGCTGAAGTGCTTTAGGGAACGTTTGACAGTGATGAGGAGTGGTCGTTTGACCGCAGACCCATTACGGATGCATGCAATGAGGCAGTGATTGCTGAGATCCTGGTTGAATACAACAGAGGTGTATTTAGAGGGCAGGTTGGTCAGGAGGATATCTATGAGGGTGCCCGTGTTTACAGATTTAGGATTGTATCTGATAGGTTCCATGATAATTTGTGTGAGATTATCAGCACCTAGCTTAGATTGTAGGATGGCCGGGGTGTTAAGCATATCCCAGTTTAGGTCACCTAACAGTACAAACTCTGAAGATAAATGGGGGGCAATTAATTCACATATGATGTCCAGGGCACAGCTGGGGGCTGAGGGGGGTCAACAGTGTGAGACTTTTTTTCTGGAAAGGTGGGTTTTTATAAGTAGAAGCTCAAACTGTTTGGGCACGGACCTGGATAGCATGACAGAACTCTGCAGGCTATCTCTGTAGTAGATTGCATCTTCACCCACGTTGGAAGTTCTATCTTGTCTGAAAATGTTGTAGTTGCGGATGGAAATTTCATAATTTTTGGTGGCCTTCCTAAGCCAGGATTCAGACACGGCTAGGACTTTAGGGTTGTTGGAGTGTGCTAAAGCAGTGAATAAAACAAATTTAGGGAGGAGGCTTCTTGGCGCTACGGATCCCGTTACCGGGATCATTTTCCTAAACAACCACTGAATTGCAGAGCGCCAAATTCAAAAATAATCCTACAAATATTTATAAACATGGAATCACAAGTGAAATATACCAAAACACAGCTTAGGTTGTTGTTAATCCACCTATCGTGTCAGATTTTGAAAATATGCTTTACAGCGAAAGAAATTCAAGCGTTTGTGAGTGTATCAGTCAATGCTAGAACAGTTATCCTTATATTAGCTTGGTCAGGAAAGTCAGAAAAGCAATAAAATTAATCGCTTCCCTTTGATAATCTTCGGATGTTTGCACTCACGAGACTCCCAGTTACACAATAAATGTTCTTTTTGTTCGATGAATATTAGTTTTATAACAAAAAAACGCCATTTGGGTTGCGCGTTATGGTCAGAAAACCACATGCTCGTTCCGGTCCTGAAAGGTAGAAGAAAATTCAAAAAAGTATCAGATTCAAAAAATAATACAAAAAATATTTATAATCATGCACTCACAAGTGAAATATACCAAAACACAGCTTAGTTTGTTGTTAATCCACCTATCGTGTCAGATTTTGAAAATATGCTTTACAGCGAAAGCAATCCAAGCGTTTGTGAGTGTATCAGTCAATGCTAGAACAGTTAGCCTTAAATTAGCTTGGACACGAAAGTCAGAAAAACAATCAAATGAATCGCTTACCTTTGATAATCTTCGGATGTTTGTTCTCACGAGACTCCCAGTTACACAATAAATGTTCTTTTTGTTCGATAAATATTAGTTTTATAACAAAAAAACGCCATTTGGGTTGCGCGTTATGTTCAGAAAACCACAGCCTTGTTCCGTTCCTGAAAGGCAGACAAATTCCAAAAAGTATCCGTAATGTTCGTAGAAACATGTCAAACGTTTTTTATAATCAATCCTCAGGTTGTTTTTAACATACATAATCGATCATATTTCAACCGGACGATAACCTACTCAATGAAAGAAAGAAGGAAAATGTCGGGCTACCCCTCTCGCGCGCAGGAACTAATCAAAGGACATCTGACTCTTTTTGAAAAATCTCGCTCATTTTTCAAAATAAAAGAGGAAGCCATTGGAAAAGGAATCTGGTTGATACGCCTTTAAATGGAGGAGGGGCGGGCAACAGAACAGGGATACAAAATAAAAAAAGCACTTCCGGGTTGGATTTCCTCAGGTTTTCGTCTGCAGAATCAGTTTTGTTATACTCACAGACAATATTTTGACAGTTTTGGAAACTTTGGGAGTGTTTTCTGTCCTAATCTGTTTTCTGTCCTAATTAGGTCCTAATTCTGTCCTAATAATTATATGCATATTCTACGATCTGGGCCTGATAAATAGTCTGTTTATGTTGGGAACGTTATAAAAAAAAAAAATCTGGCCCCTAGCATCAAGAAGTTAACATGCATGAAACCAAGACTTTTACAGTTACAGAAGTCAACAAATGATAGCGCCTGGAGAATAGGAGTGGAACTGGGGGCTACAGGGCCTAGGTTAACCTCTACATCACCAGAGGAACAGAGGAGGAGTAGGATAAGGGTACGGCTAAAGGCTATAAGAACTGGTCGTCTAGTGCGTTGGGAACAGAGAATAATGTGAAAGGTTATGGCAAATGTGAAAGGTTATAGACCTGCAGTGTCCATATTTCAGTTCCTATTCCATTTAACCCATCTGAACAGTACAGTTCCCTTTATGTGCCATATTTAAAGTCCCCATCGTGTGACTGTCAAATTTGTGTAGCGCCTCACAATCATCACACATAACATACTGCTATCATCCTCTTTTAACACTTCACCAAATCTATCCCAAAAATGAGTTAGACTACTGTTCTGGCCCTCCCTTCTATTTATCTTCAACTCTCCATTTCACAGCTTTTCTCTTATTGAATTAAACTCCGACATTGTCCTTTTTGCCTCAGTGGATCGACTTTAACTTTTTCTGCCCAAATTCTCAAAAGCATTTAGGGATTGGCATGTATTTGGCAAGCATACAGTTAGGCCCTAAAGCTTAGGCTTACGCACTAATGCCAGATACAAATAATTAAAGTAAAACCTCAGTGTCACCTTTTGATATGAATTGCACAGGAATTATAGGCTACATTTCTGGATTTTTTAATGCATTGTTTTATCACGCCTACTCCTGTTCCCTCCCTCCAGCGCTCGACATCTTCAGTCTACTAAACACCGGTCCTGGCAACCCACATTGTGCACACCTGGTAACCATCATTGGTTGCCAGTGGTTGTGGAGGAGAGGAAGGTCGACACAGTCAGGTCATGGCCAGTCCCAACTTCAGCACCATCGCCTCTCCTCTCACCTCTCTCCCCATAAGTTGGTGTGGAGTCCAGCAGCCGATGAGGCCTTCCGCCTACTGAAGGAGCGTTTCACCTCCGCCCCATTGCTGAAACACCCAGATCCTACGCTTCCCTTCGTGGTGGAAGTGAACGCCTCAGAAGTGGGCGTGGGGGCCGTTCTGTCACAACATCAAGGTAATCCACAAAAATTTTATCCATGTTAATACTACTCTAAAAACTGTCTCCTGCAGAAAGGAACTATGATGTCGGAAACCGGGAGCTCCTAGCGGTGAAGTTGGCACTAGAAGAGTGGAGACACTGGTTGGAGGGCACCAAGGACCAGTTTCTCATCCTCACCGACCATTAGAACCTGGAGTACATACGGCCAGCGAGAAGCGTGAATATTCAACTTCACCCTGTCATACCGCCCAGGTTGAAAGAACATCAAAGCCGATGCCCTGTCCCATCTCCACGATTCGGGAGATGTTCCTGTCCTGAGTGCGCCAATCATACCACCCTCCCGAATCGTTGTTCCCATGCTTTGGGACGTAGACGTGGAGATCCGCCAGGCTTTGGAGAGGGAACCCGTTTTATCCCTCTCTCTGGTCTCACTACCACTCTCCAGGTCGCTGAGGCACTGCTCTAGCAGGTCTTCCGGCACTGTGCCTTTCGGAGGACATTGTCTCCGACCGTGGCCCTTAATTCACAACACGGGTATGGAGAGACCTAATGGAGAAGCTGAAGGTCAGCCTCACTTCTAGGTACCGGCCTCAGTCCAACAGGCAGTTGGAGAGAATGAACCAAGACCTGGTGAGGTTCCTTAGGAGTCACTGCCAGGACCGTCAGGGGGAATGGGCCCGGTTCCTTCCCTGGGCAGAGTACATCCAAATTCACTGCATCACTCCTCCACCGGGCTGACCCAGTTTGTGGGGCCCTTCAAAGTCCTCCGGAGGCCCTTCAAAACCTACAGATTAAAACTCCCTATAGCACTCCTATAGCAATCAGTAGCCTCAGTCATCAGGCAGTATTGGTTTTGGTTACATTCAGTAAGCTTCTCCTGTTTTGTGTTATCTTCATGTTTATTATTATTAAACTCACCTTCTGCACCTGCTTCCTGACTGCATTTACGTTACATGTTTTCTCTTTATTCAATCAGGGGAATAAGGGGATGATGTTGATTCTCAGGCCCTAATGCTCTGGTTTGCTACTAGCTACCAGCGGACCACTGTGGCAGATGGCCATTGTGGCTCCTTCTACCATGACACATTTATGTTCCTCTCCCCCGCTCTCTCCCACTCTCTCTTTCTCTCTCTCTCCTGGTTGCCAGTGAAATAATAAAGCCCCCACTCCTGGTCATGGCTGGCACAATCTCATTATAATCTGTTTTTTATTCATGGGGCCCCTTGGGACGTTGTCTGCCCGCGACGTGGCTCCCAACCTCCGCAGAGATCATCTTTTGAAACAGCCAGGAGACCTAATGAAGTCGCAGAGTGGCACAATTATTACCCTGAGAAGGAGCATTAATGTACTTGAGAATCCCCTCCGGAGAAACATGATGACAATTGGTTTGTACAGCTTTGATCGTCCAGGATAAACTGCAGGGTTGGCCCCCTGTGCCATGGGTTGGGTTCCTAGCAGATGTGGGTGCATCCCAAATGGCCTGCTATTCCCTATATAATGCAATACTTTTGACCAGAGCCTGACG
The DNA here is from genome assembly GCF_029448725.1 of Salvelinus fontinalis. Lineage (NCBI taxonomy): Eukaryota > Metazoa > Chordata > Actinopteri > Salmoniformes > Salmonidae > Salvelinus > Salvelinus fontinalis. The sequence goes on along the minus strand of NC_074688.1, from coordinate 17,744,829 downwards.
AGGAACCCAGAAATGGTATATGATAAAACAGCAGTCACACCAACCAAACATTCTACTCACAAAAGCTAAAAACAAAAAGGTGAATGGCAGGTTATATAAAATCAGTGTATATTTCTTCTGTAGAGCCACAACTGTATAGACCAAGTCAGCAGGATTTGTTAGGCGGTGAGAGACCAATAATTATAAAAAGCACAAAACAAAACAAAAATTGGGGGAAAAATGTACTTGAACAAGTTAAAATATATGAAGCAAATTAACAAGTAAAAAGGCCAATTCAAGTATTTTATTTCAGTATTTTATTTCAGCAAGTTCTTGCTATATTTACTACAGAAAGCTGAATGAATACATGGTATATAGAGCCTTCTTTCTTAATACATCCAAAATGAGGTATGGATATTAAACCAACCAGACCTTATTACAGTACATTCACATCTCTCAGACATCATCTAGTGCTGTCCAGATGAATAAAACATTAAGCTTATGTATTTTACTTAGCATAATATAATATATATCTGGAAGTTTAAGCACCATGAAAATGTGATTTACATTGTAACTTGACTTAGATTAAAATGCTCCTAGTCCTTTATTGGGCTGTAAAATCAATTTCGGAAGGGAAAGTTAGGTTCTCCATAATATTAGAAAGTAGTGCTTGGTGGTGTTGAATCATCAAAGAACGGTACAGAAGAATGTGCTTCATTAACTAGGCCTAATAAATGCCTTAAAGCAATATTTCACCACTATCTCAGCCTTGCTTAATCTTTTGTCTGACATCTTAATGTTTTTATGGAAGAGAGACTACCCACTGGGCACAAACTGGTTGAATCAATGTAATTCGTCAATGTATTGTGACGTGGAATCAACGTTGAAAATTCATTTGAAGAATGTCATCATCCAGTACTGTTTTCATCTAATTTCAATCAGCGTCTTAACTTAAACATTGAAATTAGGATAAAACTTCAACTTAAATACATTGACTTAACCTGACTAACAGGTTGTTACATCAATCTAATTTCAACATAAACATCAGAACTATGTAAATGTTAAAATTGCGTTGAAAACATAAAACATATTTTGTTGAATTTCATATTTGATTAGACATTTTATTTGAACTTAATGGTAAAATAGTATGTTGGAATCAACGTTATTGTTTCAACGTCATGCTATCGACATAAATAAAGAGGTATATTGAAATAAAATGTGAAGCTACCGTCCAACAATTCCTGCCTGAACATTGACTCCTACTGTTATATAAAGGGTAATGCAATTCAGTGAGAACAAGTCTACCAGCCAGATACCTAACACTATGTACTCTGCTTAGCTTCAGAAACAAGATGTATTCGATTCTGCTGAGCTATTATGTCAAGACATTCAGACATTGATTCCATACTAATTTGTGTAGACAACCTAGGCCCAAATAACTAAATAAGTCCTCTAACTTTTCTCACACAAGCTAATTGTGAAAGTGAATTTGGAGTGAGCTTGGGTTTACGTAGGCTACATTAACATTTGATTTGCTCAAAGGACACATTCATTTCAATGTGAAGCTAGGTATACTATCATTCATCCATGGTTGATTGGATCTTTGGAAGTTTAGAAGTTTAGAAGCAACCACAAATCAGATGTAGCCTACATAAACCCACCTCACTATGAATTTACTTTCACATACTGCTTGTGAAGAGGAGTTATTTTCAAATATTCAATGATATTTAGGTAGTCTACGTAAATGAGTTTGGAAGCTGATCAATGTCTAAATGTGTTGACATGGTAGCTCAGCTGAAACAAACACAGCTTGTTTCCAAAACTAAGCAGGATGCAAAGAGGTATGTATCTGGCAAAGTAGATTATTTCTCACTGAAATGCATTACTCCTCATATACCAGTAGGCTATGATCCCTTATTGATGTCACTTGTTAAATCCACTTCAATCTGTGTAGATGAAGAGAAGGAGATAGGTTAAAGAAGGATTTCTAAGCCTTGAGACAATTGAGACATGGATTGTGTATGCGTGCCATTCCGAGGGTGAATGGGCAAGACAAAATATTTAAGTGCCTTTGAAGGTGCCAGGCGCACCAGTTTGTGTCAAGAACTGCAACACTGCTGCGTTTTTCACACTCAACAGTTTCTTGTGTGTATCAAGAATGGTTCACCACCCAAAGGACATCCAGCCAACTTGACACAAATGTGGGATGCATTGGAATCAACATGGGCCAGCATCCATGTGGAACGTTTTCGACACCTTGTTGAGTCCATGCCCCGACGAATTGCGGCTGTTCTGAGGGTAAATGGGGAAGTGCAAGTCAATATTAGGAAGGTGTTCCTAATGTGTTGTATACTTAGTGCATATTGAATATAGGATGACATTTTTTTATACATTTCTATTACATTTTCAACACAATTTCAACGTATACATAGCTTTTATGATTATGTAGAAATTTAATTGGTGTAACAACCTGTTAGTCAGGTTAAGTGAATGTATTTAAGTTGAAGTTTAACCCTAATTTCAATGTTTACAACACTGGTTGAAATTAGATGAAAACACTACTGGTTTGTTTCAAATCCAATGTATTTTCCACGTTGAGTCCATGTCACAATACGTTAACGAATTACATTGAAACAACGTTGATTCAACCAGTGTGTGCGCAGTAGGTAGCTTCAATCCACTGCTTCTGTATGCTTATTTAACAACGTTAGCAAATTAGCAAAGGTTGCTAGTTAAACTAATGAAGCAGTGGTTTGAAGCAAGTCCATTCCTATGAAACACTTCTGTGGTAAGATTCCTATGAAACACTTCTGTGGTAAGATTGCATTGCATGATATTGATGGACTACTCAGTTTACACTCTACACAAATCCAGTAACCCAACATTCAAACTTGTTTAGAATATTTCAGTAAATAAAATCTAATATTGATCTTTAGAGATCTTTGCTTGATTAACATAAAATCAGAACATATCGTAACTACGGAACAAGACAAATAGTAAATAATCAGCATAAACGTTGGAGAGAAAGCAGCTTTGTGTCCATACATACAATAAGGACAGTTTTAGCAATGCATATAATTTGTGATATGATTGATTGACCCTGTATTCTGATTATGGCTCCTATGGCTACAGTTAAAGGGTCTATTCTCATTGATGAAAATTAAAGGGATAATTCGTGATTTTATCTACTTCCCCAGAGTCAGATGAACTTGTGGATACCATTTGTATGCAGTATGAAGGAAGTTGCTAACTTGCGCTAGCGCAATTGCTACAGTAACTAGCGTTAACGCAATGTCTGGAAGTCTATGGGTAAATACCCATAGACTCCAGTCATTGCTAGCAGATACCCATAGACTTCCAGCCATTGCGCTAATGCTAGTTAAGCATTGAATTGCGAAACTACCTCTGACTTCCTTCAAAACTGGTCACAGAGACATACACAAGGTATCCAAGATTTCATCTGACTCTGGGGAAATAGATACGGGGCCATTGCCAAAATCCCGAAATATCCCTTTAAGGATCATTTCGAGAAATTCTTGAGAGGTATCGATTCTTGAGACATAACTGTAATGTAAACTTGCTTATTTCTCACATCTCGAATGCTACCTCCGGAGCTCGCACATGAAACTCGCCCGACAGTTTCCTCCCTCTGAGCAGGACAGTGTAAACAGAATTGTATCGTTGAGCCCAACTTTCAAACAGTAAAAATACTAATAGCAGAGCAATGTTTTTGAAACAGCTGACATGTAAATACATTTTCATTATATTTGAGACTTGTTTTATTGAGCTTTCACCTGAAATTGCAGTAACAGCCGGTTACGTTCTGAAATTGTCACCGTAGCTTTAAGAAAGGGAAGCTCAACTGCGTTTTCCTGCTTTGGCTGCTCAGAGTCACAATCCAGCAAGAAGCTGATCAACTCACCAGGAAAAACGTTTTCAGTCGCAATTTTGCATTTACCACAAATAATGACTTCCATGATACTGATAAAACAAAGCCTGGTTTGTTCTAAGGTAACTTTAATGTGCTGAAACTGTACTTTTATATTCGAATGTCATTGTCTTGCAAGCTACATTTAATGCGTCTACGAACATGAAAATAAACCACTTAATTGTCTATATACTTGTGAATCGTTGCATTATTCAAGTGTAGCTAATATGTTTTAGAGGAAAAGTTGTTTGCATTGTCGAAGAGTATGCAAGGTTACAAGGTCAGTGATAACTGATACTGATTTTTACGGTAAATTTGGAGCTGCAGAGCCAGAAAGTGTATATACAGTACCAGTCAAAAGTTTGGACATACCTACTCATTAAAAGGTTTTAATTTTAAAAGATATACTATTTTCTACATTGTAGAATAATAGTGAAGATGTCAAAATTATGAAATACCACATATGGAATCATGTAGTAACTAAAGTGTTAAACAAATCAAAATATAATATTTGAGATTCTTCAAAGTAGCCACCCTTTGCCTTGATGACAGATTTGCACAATCTTGACATTCTCCAACCAGCTTTATGAGGTAGTCACCTGGAATGCATTTCAATTAACAGGTGTGCCTTGTTTAAAGTACATTTGTGGAATATCATTCCTTCTTAATGCGTTTGAGCCAATCAGTTATGTTGTGACAAGTTAGGGGTGGTATACAGAAAAATGCCCTATTTGGTAAAAGACCAAGTACATATTATGGCAAGAACAGCTCAAATAAGCAAGGAGAAATGACAGTCCATAATTACTTTAAGACATGGTCAGTCAATTTCTAGAGCTTTGAAGGTTTTTTCAAATGCAGTCGCAAAACCCATCAAGCACTATGCTGAAACAGGCTCTCATGAGGACTGCCACAGGAAAGGAAGACCCAGGGGTACCTCTGCTGCAGAGGATAAGTTCATTAGAGTTAACTGCACCTCAGATAGCAGCCCGAATAAATTCTTCACAGAGTTCAAGTATCAGTCACATCTCAACATTCACTGTTCAGAGACTGCGTGAATGAGGCCTTAATGGTTGAATTTCTGCAAAGAAACCACTACTAAAGGACACCAATAAGAGGAGACTTGCCCTGGCCAAGAAACATGAGCAATGGACATTAGACCGGTGGAAATCTGTCCTTTGGTCTGATGAGTCCAAATTTGAGATTTTTGGTTCCAACCGCCGTGTCTTTGTGAGACGCAAAGTAGGTGAACGGATGATCTCCACACGGGTGCAAACTACCCACCCTCCAGGACACCTATGTCACAGGAAGGTCAAAAAGCTCATTAAGGACATCAACCACCCAAGCCACTGCCTGTTCACCCCGTTATCATCCAGAAGGCAAGGTCAGTACAGGTGTATCAAAGCTGGGACAGAGATTGAAAAACAGCTTTTATCTCAAGGCCATCAGACTGTTAAACAGCTATCACTAGAACATTAGAGGCTGCTGCCTATAGGCATAGACTAGGAATCACTGGTCACTTTAAGGAATGGACACTTGTCACTTTAATAATGTTTACATATCTTGAATTACTCATATGTACAGTTGAAGTCAGAAGTTTACATTCACTTAGGTTGGAGTCATTAAAACGCGTTTTTCAACCACTCCACAAATTTCTTGTTAACAAACTATAGTTTGGCAAGTTGGTTAGGACATATACTTTGTGCAAGACACAAGAAATTTTTCCAACAATTGTTTACAGATATTTTCACTTATAATTCACTGTATCACAATTCCAGTGGGTCAGAAGTTTACATACACTAAGTTGACTGTGCCTTTAAACATCTTGGAAAATTTCTGAAAATGATGTCATGGCTTTAGAAGCTTCTGATGGGCTAATTGACATCGTTTGAGTCTATTGGAGGTGTACCTGTGGATGTATTTCAAGGCCTACCTTCAAAACGTGCCTCTTTGTTTGACATCATGGGAAAATCAAAAGAAATCAGCCAAGACCTCCACAAGTCTTGTTCATCCTTGGGAGCATTTTCCAAACTACTGAAGGCACCACGTTCAACTGTACAAACAATAGTACGCAAGTATAAACACCATGGGACCACGCATCCATCATACCGCTCAGGAAGAAGCGTTCTGTCTCCGAAAGATGAACGTACTTTGGTGCAAATCAATCCCAGAACAACAGCAAAGGACCTTGTGAAGATGTTGGAGGAAACAGGTACAAAAGTATCTATATCCACAGTAAAACGAGTCCTATATCGACATAACCTGAAAGGCCGCTCAGCAAGGAAGAAGCCACTGCTCCAAAACCGCCATAAACTGCAACTGCACATGGGGACAAATAATGTCCTCTGGTCTGATGAAACAAAAATAGAACTGTTTGGCCATAATGACCATCATTATATTTGGAGGAAAAAGGGGGATGCTTGCAAGCCGAAGAACACCATCCCAACCGTGAAGCACGGGGGTGGCAGCATCATGTTGTGGGGGTGATTTGCTGCAGGAGGGACTGGTGCACTTCACAAAATAGATGGCATCATGAGGAGGGGGAAATTATGTGGATATATTGAAGCAACATCTCAGACATCAGTCAGGAAGTTAAAGCTTGGTCCCAAGCATACTTCCAAAGTTGTGGCCAAATGGCTTAAGGACAACAAAGTCAAGGTATTGGAGTGGCCATCACAAAGCCCTGAACTCAATCCTATAGAAAATGTGTGGGCAGAACTTAAAAAGCGTGTGTGAGCAAGGAGGCCTACGAACCTGACTCAGTTACACCAGCTCTGTCAGGAGGAATGGGCCAAAATTCACCCAACTTATTGTGGGAAGCTTGTGGAAGGCTGCCTGAAACATTTGACCCAAATTAAACAATTTAAAGGCAATGCTACCAAATGCTAATTGAGTGGATGTAAACTTCTGAACCACTGGGAATATGATGAAAGAAAGAAAAGCTGAAATAAATAATTCTCTCCACTATTATTCTGACATTTCACATTCTTAAAATAAAGTGGTGATCCTAACTGACCTAAGACATGGAATTTTTACTAGGATTAAATGTCAGGAATTGTGAAACTGAGTTTAAATGTATATGGCTAAGATGTATGTAAACTTCCGACTTCAACCCGGAGTGGTTGAAAAACAAATTTGAATGACTCCAACCTAAGTGTATGTAAACTTCCAACTTCAACTGTATGTACTGTTTCCTATACTATTCTACAGTATCTCATTCACTTAATGTTTACATATCTTGCATTACTCATCTCATATGTATATACTGTTTTCTATACTATTCAACTGTATCTTAGTCTGTTCCACTCTGACATCGCTAGTCCATATGTATATAGTCTTAATTCATTCCTACTTAGATTTGTGTGTATTGGGTATATGTTGTGTAATTTGTTAGATATTTCTTGTTAGATATTACTGCATTGTTGGAGCTAGAAGCACAAGCATTTCGCTACACCTGCACCTGTATGTGCCCAATACAATTTGATTTGATTTGAAAGGTTCTCACTGTGAGGCATGGAGGAGGTTTGATGGTGTGGGGGTTCTTTGCTGGTCACACTGTCAGTGATTAATTTAGAATTCAAGGCACACTTAACCAGCATGGCTACCACAGCATTCTGCAGTGATACGCCCTCCCATCTGGGTTGCGCTTAGTGGGACTATCATTTGTTTTTCAACAGGACAATGACCCAACACACCTCCAGGCTGTGTA